>NC_090892.1:62136372-62166372 GCF_036669925.1 Montipora capricornis | reverse complement strand
ATTCTAACCTCGTTTTGAATTCACTTTGCTCGCCGTGTGCGCATCATTGCTTGACATAGTTAATAAGGGAAAAATAATGAAATGAAAGAATCTTCTGGTGTGCTTAGGGAATCTGCAAAGATTGTGAATAAAGAGCAACTGAATCAGGAAACTTGAAGGAAACCATTCGAGAAATTATTATAAGCGACAATCAGCCCGGAGGTCAAATTTTATACTGCAATCGAGTCAGTTTCGATGATTTTTTTCAAGTTTTTATAGCTGTTTCGTGTGTTCCGGTGGTTTCGTTTCGATGGTTTCGTTCTGTTGTTTCGGTGGTTTTGTTCCGGTGTTTCGATGGTTTCGGCGGTTCCGGTTGTTTCAGTGGTTTCATTCCGATGGTTTAGTTTCGGTGTTTCGGGTTTTAGTACATGCCCAAAATATTTTATTCTCGATCGACCGTCCAGAGAACTTCCTTTCTGCTCTTTCCAAAAACTTTGTACCACTATTTATTTACTTTTGCATCAATATTTGTTTCGCATAAAGCAAGCTAACAAAATCAGTTCCTTGCTTGGTCCGCATTTGTTAGCGTTAAAATAGAATTTTCGGTCCAATGCTTCTGTTTTGAGGGGTATATTGTTTTTGGTCTCCCATTCAGATACTAACCCCGCCGAATAGGGGTTGACTTCAGCGAACTATTGTAGCTGTCAGATGCTCAGAGGGCACGCTTAAACTTGTGGTGAAAAGAAGTTGTGAGGGAACTTGAAAATTATCAACACGTCAGTCCAGAAGCCAATGTTTCTCGCTTCTCTTTTATTTGTTATTCTTCAGAGACTGGAATGCTGTAGTTCAATACCACACAATTCAGTGTCTTCTGAGTTTCTGTAACACGTACCACAGGCAACCCAGTGTATGCTTCACGGAAGCATCTCGTTTAATCATGAATCACTTACTTTACTAACTATCTACAAAATATGATAAGATGAAAAAATTCCCACCGTAAGAAGTTATATATTTTTAAGATTTTCTTTTCTCGTGTCATCGAATTCCAGATGTGGTTGCAACGGGTTGAGCTTACGAAAACGCTCGTCGAGGATTATCTCTACTGTTTACGACTTCCCTAGCGGCATGCAATTATCTCAAAATTCCACTCATAAAAACCTATTCACGGAAACCTTCACTGTAACACTTTATTTTTATGATTTTCGATGAATGAGCAGACGAGGCTACATCTCGATTTTACGACCGATTTATCGAAATTAAGGCATTTTTCCACTGCCATTTTCTCCGAAACAAAGTCGGTGCCCCCTAACTTTTTTTCATTTTTGGAGTAAGTACTTTATGACCTAACTCTAGGCGAGAAATGAAGAAAATTTCACCGTGGCAAGATTATAGCACGAACGTCCTTAAAAATAGCAGCAGGGGCAGACAACCCCATGGATTCGATACCGCATGGCGTCAAGTTACTTGATACAGCTATTGATCTGTTATATTTACTGTTGATCAAAATCCGCTTTTACTGACAGTTCACTCACCTTTAGCCTGCGTAGATGGCGAGATATTTTTATTGCAGTATTTTTTCAACATGCGGGAATAAATCGATAGTTGCTTGGTTGTTTTGGCCGCGATTTGCTAGTGCCCATGCCAGTCGCGGCCAAAACCGTCGTGCTCGCTTCTCGCGTGTGCTTAATATAAAAAATATCCCGCCAGCTAACTCACCTTTCATTTTCTGTGTTGTCTCGGGCTATTTGATGGTGTATTTTCCCTATAAGATCTATAAGCGTATCAAATAACTTGATGCCATACGGTCTCGAACCCTCAGGGGTGTCTTCCCGGTAGCAGTATCAACAATTTGTCATTGTTCAAAACTCTGGTAAAAAATCCGCAATTCTCTTAAGCTTCGAGCGAGTTGAAAACTGGAAGGAGGTCAAGGAGGGTTTTGGCGATGAGAATTAATTGTTTACTAGAGCTGACTCGGGTAAACTAGGAAAAGAACTGGGAAATTAGGCTAGTCATAGTTATACTAACTAGCCCATAGTTATACTAACTATGGGCTAGTAAACGGGCTTGCTGTGGACTGCTTTAGGACAGAAATGTCGAATGGTTGTATTTTTAAAAATACTGTAAATAAGATGGCCCGGTTATTAATTAAATAAATGAAGATATTTATTTATCAGTTATTCCTTGGTGAAACTCTGATAGCGAAGATATTGTTGACGTCACCTTTTGTCATTAATGTGCCAACCAGACCCTTGTTGGCTGTCGAAACAAAGGGTCTTTTGTTTCTGTGGCTGGCACATTTGAATAAAAAAGGGCAATATAAATATCTTCCCCGACGTCTTCCTATAATGCACCTACTTCTATTAAAATGGCTCTGATGATTGCTTCTGCTTTAGTTGCTGGCCGAACTTTCAGCAGTCGAAGTGACAAATTCATAAGCAAGATTCCTATTCGGGGCCTCCCTTTTTCTTTGCAGATAATCCCACCTAAAAAACATCCACATTTGAGCTTCAGATTATAATCTAGGTTAAAAAAATGATTTGTGTGTCAATCGGTGTCTGCACAAGCGATTCCGGCCACAGTTTAAACAGCATCCAACGAAAAAACAAGCAGCTTTAATTTAATTTAATTTAATTTTAAAACGTACAGTGACAGCATGCATAGTTAAACTCATTTCCTCTCTCGTCTTTAATTCCAACAAGCTCATGCCATTTCATCAGAATTGGATATGGGATGTAAATTGACAGAGCTATTTCAGATTCTAGACTGCGCTGCTGGTTTATATAAAACAGAGGGGATTCAGCGACTTTTAGCTTACAGCCCAGGGCTTCCTTTTCGAAATTGAGCAAAACATCAGACAATTTTAGCGGTATTCCTCTGGGCTCACTGAGGATGTGAAAAACACGAAGAACAATCGAGTATATTTGGCTTAGTACTTGGCTCGATTTTTCGCATTTAGGAGTCTGTAGATATTTGAAACAGCGGTAGAAAGTGTAAAAATGCTAGGCTGCTAAGCTGACATAAATATGGCAGCTTTTTTGTGCAAAGAAAGCTTTGGAAAATGGTTGTTTTTCCCGTTTTTTCACATCCTGCGGTACATTCGTGCGACCAGATGAAGGCTACATCTATTCGTAAAAAAGGGTCCTTTTCGGTGCCGATAGGCGGCATTCTGTTTTATCGAGGAGCGTTTTATTTAGCGTATTCAAAAAGATCGTAATTTGAAGAAAAGTTTGAGGGGTCGGCACCGATGGAAGCATGAAAGACACGCACAGCTCAAAGCTTGGAAGTCAAGGTAAGTGAAGGTATTTTGGTCAAATTAGAGGGCAAGTACCATCGTAAATCCTTGTTATTTTGGCGCTATTTGGCGGCTCGAACAATGAACGAAATGGTAAAAAAACCTTCGCTTCGTATTGTAGTTGCATATTACTTATCAGGGAAAGGTCGGCACATAGAATTTAATTTATTTGAACTGCCAAAAATTGATATTTTATTTTAGAACCCATACATTTCTTTACAACATCTGGCAGCCATTTTTTCTGTTTCATTTGATTGGCATGCAGTATTCGTGACGCAATATGACTCGAATTTCTGGTAATGATTGTGACAGAAGTGTGTGAAACAATAACCAAAAAGCCTAGCCCTTCTTACTTAAAACTGCCTTCGTCTGAGCAGGAATGGCTACAGATTGCAAAACAGTTTGAAGAGAAATGGAACCTTCCCAACTGCTTGGGAGCCATCGACAGGAAACATATTACCCTCCAACCTCCTCCAAACTCGGGATTTCATTATTATAACTATAAACACACGCACTCCATTGTCCTATTGGCTATTGCTGGTCCTGATTGTGAGGCTCTCTATGCAGATGTGGGAACTAAGATGGTGGCATATGGAATAAGTGTTCCTTTCTTAAGGCACTTGAAGGAAACAAGTTGGGAATTCCACCAAGTACACTACTACCACAAGGGATTCACCCTGTACCATATGTCATTGTGGGAGATGATGCATTTTCATTAAAAAAGTTCTTAATGAAGCCCTTTCCCCGGCAAAACTTGAGTGTGGATAAGAGAGTTTATAACTACAGGTAAGGTTCTCAACCTGCTTTATCATAACAGTGTGTGGGAACAGAGGGGCCCAAGGATGCGGTTGAAAAATGGTGGATCTAGCTGAAGGAAGGAAGCTTTCCAAGGCATGGCTTTTGCCAAGATTAATAATTGCCTATGGCCCTCAACGTGGGATCTTTCTCTAAAAATGCTTTATCAATTTTATTACGTCCCATTGCATTTCCTGTAAGCAGACAGCTATGGGCCCATGGGTAGGGGACAGCTACTGTAATAGAGTATGCTTCTGGGATAAGTTAAAGGTTTTGTATACAAGTTGCCTGGACCACAAATTTCTGATGACTGTTGTTTAAAGTTTTCAATGCTGCCATCATAGTAATAAAGTTTAAATAAACTTCACTTGTTGTTTTCTGCAAAGGCTGTAATTTTCAACATTAAAAAGTGTGACCTTATATTGAGCTGTTAACAACGTGTGTCTAAAAAGAGATGTGCACATAGATGTTTAAGGTGAAAAAGTGTATTTATGCCTCACCAGCAAGATTGTCTCAGAAACATTTCAGGCATTGTAGAACATTTTTATAGTTGTGTGAACTCTGACTGGCACTGAATTGACTAGTAGCCCATCAGATTCCTTTAATTTTTGGGTACCCCTCACTTTGTCAGCTAATATTGCTCAAGTTGCCCCACCCCCCCCCCCCCCCCCCATCAAATTCCACCAGCCCTCTTCAGTGAAAACAAATAACAAATAATCCCAGAATATAGGCTTTCCATGTAAACAATACTTTCTCATTTAAAAATAGAGTAGTGGTAGTCAGGAACTGACAAGTAAGTGAGATAATGGTTTGACACTAACTACTTTTTTTGATGTTTCATGCAAGATGTTTTGGCTGGTGCTTAAGCCTTCATCAGTTGCAATATAACGGTAGCACACATGAGTCAAATAACAGCATGTCGAGCGCGCGCTGATGAAAAAATCCTCGTGCAGTTTCTTGAAAACGTAGCCCGAGACTTATGTGCATGCCAGAGACTTGTAGATCTCTGGGATGGCGATGTGATCATTTCCAGACTGCGGATCCTTTATTGAACACCAGGCTTCCAAGAAAAGTCGCTTGTGGTAGTCAGCCTTATGTCCAACAACTCTGACACTTCCAAAATCCATTTAGTGGTTGTTTTCGTGGACATGGCAGGCCTTCTTGGAGTCATGGTCAAACATAGCAACAGCCCTTTTGTGTTCTGTAATGCGAGTTTTGAGTGATTGTTCGGTTTGACCGTAGTATACAAAACTGCATTTGGAGCAACTGATTTTGTACACTGTGCCAGATTGTGGCCGGTCAACCTTTTCTTGGGCTTTCGGTCGCAGGAACAAACTGTTCACAGTTCTCAATGGTTTGAAGGCGACTTTGATTTGATGCTGCCTTAAGAACCAACTTACTCTAATCCTTTCTGAAATGCCCTACAGATAGGGTAGCACCACGAAACTGTTGGACGGTAGATCGGTAGGGAGTTTCGACAGCGATCTTTCACAGCTATTGATGAAGGATGAGGGATAATTGTTGTCTCGCAGTACAGCCTTGACTCGCTTCATTTCTTCGCGTTTCCCCTTCTGTGTTGATGGTACGTTCTGTGCCCTGCTTTTCAAGGTACTGACTACAGATCTCGTATGGCACATGAGGTGGTGAGAGTTGAAATCGAGATAGCGGTCTGTGTGGGCTGGCTTTCTGTAGACATTCACCTCAAGCTGCGTACCCCTCCTTGTGGTGATGGTGTCCAGAAAATTTAGTCCTTGTAAATATTGTTTTTGATAGAAAATGTTGCCGTGTCGATCATGTCAGAAAGAGTCCAGCAAATATTCATGTATTTTAGTTCGATTTTAAAACCCTCCGCGAAAATGGCGGGTTGCTGATGGATTTGGCGCGCTTTGTACGTAATAATATTTCCCTGTTTACGTGAAACGTTCCGTTGAGTAGGTTTTGGAAGATTACTGGAGGTTGTCAACTGATTAAATTACGTTGTTTCCCATGATAGAAATTTCAAGGGAAAGGAGAAGATGATGGATCTTTAGTAAAACTTGGTCTCCATGCATCACAGGATTTTCTACAGCACCTCGTCTGTTGTCAGCATATGCCTTGTGGATCAACTTGTGATTCCAATCATTGTCTCTTACACCCTCATTCAACAGGTTATCAGCTCTCTTCAGCCCTGGAAATTTAGTTTTCAATTCTCTACCGAACATGAGGAAAGCAGGAGTAACTCCTGTGCTTACTTGTGGTGTGCTCCTGTACGCGAGCAGAAACTTATTAAGTTCTGCCCGACACTCTTTTCCTTCAACGTGAGCCACTTTCAAAGCCTTTAGAAGCGTTCTATTCTGTCTCTCGATGTGCCCATTGGCCTGCGGCCACAGCGGAGGAGATGTCTGGTGTTCTATTCCGTGGTCTGAGAGGAACGTCTTAAACTCCTCGCAACAAAACTGAGGACCATTGTCGGACTTGAGAGTAAAGGGATATCCATATCTTGAAAATATTTGTGCCAGTACATCTACCACTTTCTTGGACGTGGTCGAACGCGTGATTTCCACCTCATAGAATCTGCTGAAATAGTCCACGACTACCAACAAACTTTCTCCTGTCGGAAGAGGACCCATCAAGTCTATGGCTATATCCTGCCAAGGACCGGTAGGTGGTTCCACTCTTTTTATTGGCTCTGGAGGCTGTAACTCCCCTACAACCTGACATCCATGACAAGACTTGCAGACTCGTTCGGCGTCTAAGTCCATTTTTGGCCACCAGACCTTTGTTCTGAGGCGTGCCTTCATCTTTAAGATGCCCTGGTGACCCTCATGAGCAAGAGGTAGGACCTCTCCCCTTAGAGCCTCCGGTATGACAATTCGAGTGCCACGTAAGACAAGTTTTCCTAACACGCATAGCTTGTTCCTGACACACAAATACGCAGACATCCTACATTGAGACCAGTCCCCACTTAGAATGTACTGTCTCAGGCTAACCATCTCTGGATCGCTTTCAAACACTTTTTTCACTTGTTTAGCCGAGAGTGCCACTGGTAGGCTTCCTTGAGCGACTGCCATAACAAAATCAATCTCCTCTCCGCTTGTGTCTTTGGGGTTGACTTGATTAAGCCTCGAATTTGCGTCAGCAGTGTTTGCTTTTCCGGGTCGGTAAATGACCTTGTAATCGTAACCCTGTAACCTTAGAACCCATCGTTCTATACGCGCCGATGGTTTAGAGCCTGCCAAAAATGCACTCAAGCGGTTTGTGGTCGGTTTCTAGTTCAAACTGGCGTCCGTATATATAAATGTTAAACCTTTCACAGGCCCATACCAGGGCTAATGCCTCTTTTTCCGTCTGGCTGTACCTTCGCTCTACTTCAGTGAGGTTCCTGGATGCATATGAGATTGCTCGCCACTGCCCATCTTGAAGTTGAGTGAATGCCGCATCCAAACCGTGTGGGCCTGCATTGGCAATGATTCGTGTACTGCAGTCCCCTCTGAAGTATGCAAGTGTGCTGGCCCCTGCAGCAAGCTCTTTTAACTTCTGAAACGACCTTTCCTGTGCTTCACCCCAAACGAAAGGCTCATTCTTCCTCAGGAGACTCCTAAGCGGCTCTGCTTCTTGCGCGAAGTTGGGGAGAAATTTTGCAGAATACTGCACCAGCTGATCGAATGATCTGACCTCTGAAGCATCTTGCGGAGTACTTGCATTCATAATAGCAGCTACCTTCTCTTCACTAGGCGTAACACCTTGGCTGCTCAGATCATGACCGTAAAAGGTTAGTTTGGGAAGGGGAAACTGACATTTCGTTCCATTCAGAGTTAATCCTTTTTCTCCCAACCACTTTAAAACAGTATGCAAATTCCTGTCGTGCCCTATCAAAATACCACAACCATGTACATTCAGAGTTAGCCACACCCTTACACCCCTGCAAAACATCAGCAACTATTTTCTGGTACTTTTCGGGCACTGATGTTATTCCAAACATCAAGTGTTCGTATCGGTACAAGCCACGGTGTGTAACAAATGTTGTAATATCGCGCGATTTTTCATCCAGTTCCACTTGATGAAAACCCCATTTCAGATCAAGTTTTGAGAACACAGTTGAACCATTAAGATCATATAACACTTCCTCAATCGTGGGGATGGGGTGTCTCTCCCTCTCTATTGCCATATTTGCCCTGCGCATGTCCACACAAATCCGGATATTACCGTCTGCCTTTGGGACCACAACCAATGGCAACACCCATTCAGTAGGTTTGTGTGACACCTCTTCGATGATGTCCTTGGAAAACAACTCGTCCAACTTCTTGTCAACTTTGCTTCTCAGTCCAAATGGTAGCCTCCGTACCGGTTGTGCTACAGGTGTGACATCATCTCTTACATGAAGCTTCAGCTGGAAATCCCTCAGCTTCCCAACCCCTGTGAAAACTTCTGCGTACTTCTCACGAATATCAGCACCATTGCCCTCTGTCATTAACGAACATATTTCGTCTTTCATGGGACCAACCCTCAACACTTCCAATTTCTCCGCTGTGTTCTTTCCCAGTAGAGATCTGCCTGGACCCTTAACAACTGTGAATTCATCAACACACGTCTTGCCATTGGCCCCACACACAATTTCAGACACAAATGTTCTAATCACTTCAATAGGCTCCTTTTGACCATAAGCAAACAACTTTTTGCTTGATTTCTTGGAATCACACTGTACACTCTCTTTCTTCATTGCTTCCCAGGTCGTCTGATCAATCACATTGCACGAAGCGCCTGAATCAATAAGTACTGCAGGTAACACAACTCCTCCAACCTTCAAATCAACTTCACTACCACCTGCAAACTCACCAGCTCCCACTGCAAATGCATAGTAATTTTGGGCACCAGTAGCTGATTTTTCTGACACTTGATATGCTCTGCCCCCGGAGGCTTTCCTTTTCTCAGAATCTTGAGAAGGAGCTTTGCGTTCCTTTGTTTTGCAACAAATAGCAAAATGTCCAACCTCCCCACACGAATTACACTTTTGGTTGCAAGCTGGACAATTCCGAGCACGTGCGATGTGGTCACTGTAATTACAATGGAAACATCTCATCACCTTTGCACCCTGACAACCACCAGAATGTTTACCAGACTTATTTCCTCTGCCTCTGCCTTGAGCGGTCCCTTTACCTTTCCCCGTATTTTGAGGTCTGCCGAACGAGACAGCATTCACCTGGCCTGACAAGCTTAACTGATCCATGGCCTTGACCTGCATATTTACTGCCTCATGTACACGAGCTAGGTCTTGCAAATCCTTCAGGGTTGCGTTTGATTTTTCCAGGAACTTACGGCGGAGTCTAGAGTCCCTGCACCTCTCAATAAGCTGATCCCTTATCGCTTCATCAACTTTTTCAAACTCGCAGGTGATCGCTTTCTGTCGCAGCTGACAAACAAACTGATCAACCGACTCACCCGAAGTTTGCTCCATTTGCCTAAACTAATGCCTTTCGAATGGAACATTCAACTGGGGCGAAAAAAAACCATCTAGCAACACCATACTCTCAGCGAAAGATACGATTTCCGTTCCGGGCACTAACGTATAGCAGAGTTCCTGCAAGTTCAATCCTCCGGTATGTAACAGCAACGTGGTTTTCTGTTCATCCTTCGTTATCCCTTTAGCCACCAAATACAAATTAAATGAGCGCTTCCACAACTTCCAACGAACGGCGAGAGTGTTCTGGTCTTTCTTCGGGTTGAAGGAAGGAAGACTGGCCACATCAAGAAGAGGAACAAACGGGGCAACTGCCTGGGTTTGTGTTGTCGAAGGTGTACTTGAAGTCGAAGGTGCACTGCTTGTCATTATCCTCCTGACAAAATACTCAGATTCTCTACGCAAAGGACGCCCAAAATATCCCCTACCTCACAAAACGAATCGAATCCTCGTCGCCAATGTAAAAGTTGCGTACCATTAATTATGATGATGGCAAACAGCCGAAAACGTTTGGTTTTTTAACATTTAAATTTTACAAAAATTACCTTCTAAATAGCATATTTTACCTATTAAGTGAACATTATGGACATTAATTATTTTGTTTTCATCTATTTTTATAGGGAAGTTTTCTTTTTGTATTGTTGCAAAGATACCTTCAAGCACCGGTACAGGTTTAGTTAATGCAAATTGTCAACAAGCGTACCAGATAGACCAGTATGATTTGATACTTCAAGTGGGGAAAAGATTTTGCCAAAGGAAGTTTAAAATCACAAATTAATTACAAATAGG
Organism: Montipora capricornis; assembly: GCF_036669925.1. Taxonomy (NCBI): domain Eukaryota; kingdom Metazoa; phylum Cnidaria; class Anthozoa; order Scleractinia; family Acroporidae; genus Montipora; species Montipora capricornis. Next base: position 62,156,080 of record NC_090892.1, on the reverse strand, counting down.
TTAATTTCCAACCACAGTTGCATAGGGTGAGGCAACTGAAGAGTGGTTTAAATGTGTCAGGTAAATAGAAATAATTAACTTCTAGATTTTGAACCTCCTAAACTCCATCTTGACATTGCACAAAAGTATTTTTTCTTACTCTTTTCTTATGAGGGAATTATGAATCACAGACTGAAAGACATTGCATGCAGCATCTAAGAGTTGTGGGGTTAATGGAAAACTTTATTGTTAGCCTCTCACAGGAACACCAAATTATCCCAGGGATGGCACTAGGATTTTTCAATCTGGGTCCTGGGACCCGCATGTTCGGCCAAATTGGGGTCCCAAGCATTTTTTTGGGGTCCCAAAATCTTGGTGACCCTCTGCGAGAAAAAGAGTATGTTTTAAATTATGAGAAAAAGAGAGTAACCAACTTGGAATTAATATTGACGCATATGCATAGGACCGGCCGACAAAGGCTTTTTCTAGAGCCGTTACATTCATTCCTGGACAAGAACTCTGTTAATGAAAGAGCACCCTTTCCAAGGGTTTACGCATCACTGGTTTCCTCCCTTAGGAGCAACGAACAGTGACGTCTTTTGCTATATATTTGCATTCAGTGACTTGCAGAGTACATTCCTCTGAAGAAGACCGCAGAAGGCGGTCGAAAATTTAGTTTTAACCTTTTTAGATGTTTTAAACCCCATTTCTTAGAACTTCAATTATGATCACAGATCGCTCCAACAGTTTTACAAACAACAGAATATACTGACAAATCAAAGCAAGTTGTGTGAGTTATTTAAGTCAGTGCCTTGCGTCCTGGGACGCATTAAAATTTCGATGATGCATTTTTTGGATTTTATTTGCGTAAAAATGCACGATTTCTGCGTTAACGCGATCCCTGTATCCATTCAGTAATTGATCATACATAATATCCAGGCATAGGGTATGTTGTTTGTGTGAACAGAGATACAAATTTATTGAATTTTCTTCTAGGGAATTGTGAAGGCAATCTTCTATGTTGGCATAGTCTCTGACTTGATTCATATTGGTCTGAATTCTTTAATGGTCCTTGGTTTTAAGTGGAATTTCAGGTAATGAATGTTTAATTATGTTGTAGTTAATTTTTTTCCAGCAGTTTAATTTTTGGAGCCATTCCATTTTCTTTAAAATGAGTTTTTTTCCCTTGAACCAGTGTTTTTAACAACTGTCTGAAAAGGGCTTTACTTTCTTTTTGTGGTGTGGTAAAAATAGGAGCATGGCAGTTTTAAGGGGTAAAAGAAATTATTATTATTATTATTATTATTATTATTATTATTATCATCATAATGATAATACATTGGTGTCACTATCTCAATGTTGATTGGCTGAAGCAATTGCAGCTTATGATTTATTGTTGGGCTGGCTGACGGTTTCCGTTATGCCATATCTTATTGACTAATTAACCCATTGAAAAATTCGCGTGCCGTGTGTGTGATGTGAAGATACTTGGAAAATTTTCGAGGTTTTGCAGTGGAAAGCGAGCGTTAAAAATAAACCATATGCGCAGTAAATGTACACAAGATACTGAGTTCTAGAATTAAGTTCACCTTGAAGAAGAAACAGTGAACTTCCAGATGGTGTAAAAATATTGCCAAAAAGTGATTGAAAACACGTCCTAAGGCTCAACTGAAAATGTAAAGGTAGAATTTTCGAAGCAGCGCGCGTTAAGCAATCAAGAAAGTTTTTGATCGCTAACTAAACAAAGGGCTTGAAAAATATATATTATAACTCAACATACATGTATGCCTTGTGCAATTTACAGTTAAGTCTAACCACTCAATGGATAAAAATTGCTTGGAATTTGTTCCAATCGCTTTGTTTTCTTGCAGGTATAAGTGCAAAAATTATGCACAAACGCCGCTGCCGAAACAAAATTTCACGAGGAGCTTTCTGCTTGTCGAAATACACGTGCACAAAACCGCAAGATTAATTTAGTTAATTGATCACTATCATGTTTCATGAGAGAACAAACAAGGTCAAATTGTGTACAAAAGTGCTCTTTCGAAAACTTTCACTGAAAGATAACTTACAAAGCACAAGGAAACCAACAGAGAAAATCGCTGGAGGTATTCTCGCGTTTACGGAATATAAACGCACGATCGGATTGATTTATTTGTTGAAGACACTGATCTTCCGAGGTATGCCGAAGGTGAAAATTCCTTCGATTACCAATTTACTTTAGGGAAAAAAAAAACTTGTTATTTGCAAAAAATCCATCGGTTGATCAATATAAAGCTAAATTTAGGAGCAAATCAATGCCCATTATGACGTTAATTGCTACGAAGGCCTTTAATTCTGCGCGGCTTTCTCCATGAAAAAAGGCAATGCGCTCAGGGGTTTTAAGGACGTTCGCGCCAATTGTTTCTGCTCATCCTTACTGCGCACACAAATGCATACGCCACGTCATACACGAGCGCGCTCGCTAAGTACTAAAATAAGAAATGATAGGGCAAAAGGCCATTGCTATAGCTTTGCCTTGATTTAACGGTCTTGGACGTTCGGTGACCCCTATTTTTCTTTCCAGAAACGGATTTTATTTACAATTATCTCCACGTTGTCCAAACATGAACAAAAAATCAATGTGGGAAGTTAAAAAAAATTCAAGATTTCTGCTCACGGGACATCGAATCCTGCCATCTTGCGGCTGCAAGGCGCGTGAAACTGTGGTCGCTAAACGCGAACTTGATCTTTAAGGAACCTCACCAGTTGACTAAATTCACTTAATAAGTCCACTTAAACAATATTTGGCAGAGAAGATTTCACTTCAAAGATTTAATTGCAATATATTTGGGTTTACAGACACTGGCCTTATTCGCTAACGAAGCCCGATTTTGTCACATTTTGGGTGTTTTTCCGGGCATGTTCTCTCCAAAACGAAGTCGGTGACTCCCCATTTTTTTTACATTTCTGACATAACTAACTCATCATCTTACAGTGGTAAAAGTTTCAGAAAAAAGTCAATGTTGAAAATTTTTCGCGGGAACGTCCTTAAGAGTTTTTGACAGGCATACCTACTCGTTTCGTTTACCATTAATTCCCATGGATCATCTCCTATGAAAACTAGGAAAAATATTTAATTCATTACGATTATCTAAAACGAAATAAAGAGCAGTAGCTGCCACGAAATCTGGAATTTGAATATTATCGACCTGATCATTCCAGCGAGCTTCATGTTTATCATCGGTCGCTTGGTTTTCACCGTCTTCTTCGTCACTTTTAAAGCCATCTAAATCAAAATTGTTGTCTCTAGTATCCCCTCCTCTTTCAGGAAGACCATAAAAGACCTCTTAGATCCCTAGATCCTTCGAATCCGAAAAAAAAAAAGCATGAATATCCCCATCGTTTGATGCGTTACGTGACGGATCGGCTGTTGTCTTCGCGTAATTTGATCGCGCGATCGAAAGGGCAAAAAGCCAGCCCTTGTGGGGTCTCTTATCAGCTGTCAAAAGATGCTCACAACACGGCAAATGATTGGTCAATTATCCTACTAAATCTCCATAACAACAAAAAATTTAGATTTCCTAAGGGGTAGAGGTAGAGGCCTAAGATCAACTCTGATCAAGACGCCATTTTGTACGGCCGGTTACGGCCGGTTTAGGTACATGTATTTCAGGGGTCATCGCGCGCGGCCGGTTACGGCCGGTTTGTTAATTGATTTACTCAAGCTTTATTGCCAATGTACCTCTTCTGTTTAAGCATTACTTAGTTTTAATCAGCTCGATTAGCTTTTTAGTTATGCTGAGTAAACATTACCTTTTTTTGTATTAATATAAAATTATTATAAATTATTGTAAACTTCATCTTTTTTATTTTGGTAAAAAAGCTTGTTGTTGTTGTTATGTTGCGTTCAAAAGTGACATCACCTAACACGGTGACCAGCAGATTGATCAGAATTATTTTTTAACTCTATTAAATGTCAACACACAGTAAACTTAACTTAACTCGAAGAAAAGTCGTAAGCTTAAGAATGAATTTGTTATACTTACAAGTTGATTTGCTGTACGGTGATCACTTTTTTGTGCATGCTCTTTGTTGTCTTCACAACTTCTCAGGATATACATATAATCCTAGGTGGCACATAAGGCTGAGACCACAGATTTCCATTGCTCCCTGTCCAATCTGCCTTTTCAAGCTCTTTCCATGTCTTCCTTGTTGTTTTCATTTCTGCCCCGATCGTCCCCCTCTAATTTTCTGGTGGACGACCTCTCTTCCTTCTTCCACTATCCGGTGTCCACCTTAATGAAGTTTGTGTTATGCTATCTCGGTCTTTCCTGATAACATGCCCAAGCCACCTCCATCTTCTTTGCATTATTACCATGGTGATGTCTCGCTGGCCTGTCCTTTGATATAGTTCCTTGTTTGTGATCTTCTGGGGCCAGTTTATCCTGCATATCTTTCTCAAGCAAGAAGTGCAGAAACCTGACAGTCTTTGGCTGTCTCTTTCGGTAACCCTTCAACATTCTGCACCATACAGTAGTACTGATAAGACATTGCTGTAGTTTTTTATCTTCGTTTTTTCACTGATGTTTGGTGACCTCCATACTTTATTTAGTTGGACAATATGCATGATGAAGTGATATTCATTGCGTTCTGTTTTCGTGTGATAGTGAGAATTATCATGGCCTCGGTTTATATATCCTCCTCAGCCTTCAGCTTTCACAGAGAACACACTCTCGGTTCTTTCCCCTTCCCTTCTCTAGTTGTTACTTATGGTCCTCCAAGGTATGTGATCGTTATGCCCACTACATTTGTACAGAATCACCTCCCCACCTAGCCACATACTTCATTACCATGAAAGAAAGACAACATAATCATTGCTGGTACATACCAAGAATCGCACTCGAATCTCAGATGAAACTTCAGCGAACCGTGGTGATTATCATTTTGACGTGAACCATCTAGTCAAGTCCTGTGCAGATAATTTACATGTATCATGACTATTATTATAGTTGCTATAATTTCAATTTCTTCTTTAAACAGTGGGGTAGCTATTGGCTGGGTGCTGTCAACATGTATTTTGTCTTTGCTACTTTTGGCCTATATGAAAGTTTTCAAGCTGGATAAACTGACTTGGCCAGGTAATTTAAAATCTTGTTCATTTTTAATTTCTTATTATTCATTTATTTATCATTTGGTTTTTTACTTGACATGTGTAAAAAAGTCTTTCAGGCAGTAAATAATAATATTATTTTCTTTTATTACTATAATTTTCATTTCTGGTCAGTAGAAAGTGAAGACAGCAGACTGCATGGGTATAAGAGGCAGCCTGACACCCAAATGGTCAAATATATAGTGATTTTGAGATAACTGAACTCAACATTTATTTTAAATAAATTATGCAACATCACTGGCTCCGCAGTAGTAATAATTATTATTGGCTTGCACTGCTGTGGTTTCCCTGCCACTTGTTGTTGCTGTTGTCATTGTAATGTATTATCTGTGGGCGTCACTAAACACCGGAACGGAATGGAATGAGGCAGAATAAGGCAGAATGACGTGGAATGATACCGGAATGATACCGGAAGGAAACTGTAATGGACCGGAATGAACCAGAATGGCACTGGAATGATCTGGAATGAACCGGAATGGCACCGGAATGAGCCGGAATGAACCGGAATGGCACCAAAATGAGTCGGAATGAGCCAGAATGAACCGGAATGATACAGGAATGAGCCGGAACTGTACCAGAAATAACCAAAACGGTACTGGAATGGTACCTGAATTGACCAAAATAAACCCAAAATACCCATGATCAAATAACAGAAAGTTCTCAAATCGGATGTGTTTTCTTAAATTTTTTTGTTGACTCACTCACTTGCGCCTTGTGAGTCCAGAACATTTTGAATTGAACTCTGTGATGACGAATATCATTGTCGGAAACGTTTAACCACATTCCATTTTTGTTACCACAATGTCAACGTCTAAGAAAATATTTATTTCAGAATGTGACTGAGATCATGACACACTGAAAGAATAAGCAGTGTCTATAACTTTCGTAATCTGATTGGTAATTGATTTCAAAAATTGAGCTTTCCTGATTGGCTGAAATATGGAATGTTCCGATGGTTACAGATATCATGTTCCTGAGTGACCTTCTGATTGGTGGAGACGTACATGTAGAACTATTCCGCCAAGAAAAAAAATGTCCCTGAAAGAGTCTTTTGATTAGATCACAAGTGGAATCTACCATGAAAAAAGATCACCAAAAAAAGTGCAAATTTAAATGGAGGTCTGTTATTTTTAAAAGAACCATTCCAGTTCATTTTGGTGCCATTCCGGTTCATTGTGGTCCAGTTCCGGTCCATTCCGGTCCCGTTCCAGTCCATTCCAGTATCATTCCGGTTCATTCCATATCATTCCGCCTTATTCCACCTCATTCCATTCTGTTCCGGCATTCCGGCTCATTCCGGTTCATTCTGGGTCATTCTGGCTCATTCCGGTGCCATTCCGGTTCATTTTGGTCCCGTTCCAGTTCATTCCGGTCCCATTCCAGTCCATTCCAGTATAATTTCGGTTCATTCCATGTCATTCTGCCTTATTCTGCCTCATTCCATTCTGTTCCGGCATTTAGTAACGCCCATTATCTGTTGGCGAAGCTAATAAAGTAAAGAATAATACTATGTTTGAAATTATCTAGGTTGGACAATTGAAAGTACATGTATGTTGGATTGGGGCCACTTTTTCAAACTTACAATATCAGGGATGGTGATGCTCTGTATTGAGTGGTGGAGCTTTGAAGTTGGTGCATTCATAACAGGTTGAGATCAGTCTTACAAATCTAAAGTATATCTCTGTACGAAGTTGAATAAATTTAACAGCAAAATCCCAAGTTGATTCAAGAGTGGAGGACCATGTTTATACTGTGGTTGGTTTGGTTCATTAAAATAGTTCTACTTCTGTGTGGTGTATTTAGTGTAAATTTTTGGAGCATTCTTGTCCCCAATTATTTTTATTTTCTAATTTATACTTTTTAATATAAAATACACATTTAGTAGTCGTTTGAAAGTACCGACCGACGCTCTTTGAGTGTCAAGTTGGCCATCTCTGCTCTGCCGGTGTTCTTTATCTCTACCAAAGCTGAAATGGTCTAATCATTTCAATTCAGTTCAAATGATTGATACCAATACACTGTATGCGTTGCAACTGGGTAGCACTGGGTAATGGTAACCAATTCTATCCCAACAACATGTCAGTTGACAATAATATTGGTGTACAGTTGACTCAGAGTTGGCCAATCAAGGAGGTTATGTGTCAGCTGACATGACATGATGACCATTACCAGCTTTTGGCCCTTTGAATATTAGAGATTCTTTAAACTTTACTGTAAAGCGAATTGCTGTCACCTTGGTCTATAAAGCATTTCCACCTTCACTCTGGAGGACAGATGAAAATTAGTTTCAGCCCCAATTTTTGACAGTTTCCTTGAGGGGAAAAAACAAGTAGAAATCTTCAGTTTTTTCTGCAGGATTGCATGTGATTAAAATCTTCAATTTTTCCTTCGTGACAGGGAACATAAAAAATTATTAATTTAATGGTAACCTTGTATAGCTGATTAGCCTACAAAAGTAAAATCTATCAAACACTACAAATTTGGCCAAAACTGAACCCTTAGAAAAACTCACTCTGAGAAACCAGAGTTTTAGAAACTTTGTCATTTACCAGAATAATACATGTACTGTATACTCATACTCCATCCTATTCACGTTTTATGGGCTACAGCCCATGCATAAGAAGAAGAATTTTATGCCTTTTGTAGGTCCATTGTAAACCGCGCCATTCCCTATTTTAAAGTTACTCTTGATGTCTAAAAAATGAGTTTATTTCTTTGTGGGTTGTCATTAGAATGTTGTATACAGTCATAAATTTTTAATGAACTGAAGTATTATGTGTAGTTATATTGTAAGTTATTTTATTAGTTTTACACAGTTTTGGTGCAAAAGCAGTAAAAATACCTTAAGATGCTGCTCCTTCAAGTCCAGTTTTCCATGCTGGAAAGGGCCTGTACCTTGTATAGCTAATTTACAAAGGTAAAATCTATCAAACACTACAAATTTGGCCAAAACTGAACCCTTAGAAAAACTCATTCTTAGAAACCAGAGTTTTAGAAACTTTAAACAAAAATTTGGTTTTATCAACGGAGTTGATAATGTAAATTGGCCACCGTACAGAGATGACTTTGTCATTTACCAGAATAATACATGTACTGTATGCTCATACTCCATCCTATTCAAGTTTTATGGGCTACAGCCCATGCATAAGAAGAAGAATTTTATGCCTTTTGTAGGTCCATTGTAAACCATTTCCTATTTAAAGTTACTCTTGACGTCTGAAAAATGAGTTTATTTCTTTGTGGGTTGTCATTATGAACTGAAGTATTATGTGTAATTACATTGTAAGTTATTTTATTAGTTTTACTATGGCAAGCCAAATGTAGCAATATTTTTAATATATGCAGTTTTGTATTATATATTCAACTATTTGTCTAATATTCGCTTTTTAATATTCAACATGTTATTTAACATTCAACTATTCATTCAACATTCAACTATTCATTTAACATTCAACTATTCATTTAACATTCAATTCTTTATTCAACATTCAACTATCCATTTAACTTTCAACTATTCATTCAACATTCAACTATTCATTCAACATTCAATTCTTCATTCAACATTCAACTATTCATTCAATTCAACTTTCTTGAGCCTTCACTATTCCTGGTCAGTGACGCATAGCATTGCTTGTTACAAACATGGCGGCAATGCCGGTTACGGAAATGGCAGGCTATGAAGATGATGACACAAGGCTAGAATTCGATGTGGAGTCTGACTTGCCAAGGTTTCTGAAGTGTAGAACAGCCAAAAAACGGGAGGAGCGCAGCGACAAACAAACCGTAGACGACAGCCATGTGTCAACTCAACTTTTTAATTAACCCATAATATGCAAACTCAACATACACCCGTCACGTGACGTCACGCAATACATTACATCTTTTCCCCCCTTAGTTCAAAAACACAGTCTCAAAAAATCACTTTGTTGTTAACAGTTCTCAGAGGGGTAACCCATAACTAAAACGAAATCAATGTTCAGTCACATAGTCCTTTAAATACTCTGGGGCCCTCTTAGTTTGCTGGGATCTCCTTAGCAACCTTGGTGGAGTCGTCGGATGTTCAGCTGGCAATCCAGTGTTGGACTCATCTTCTACTATTTCTTCAGGGACAAGTCTCCCTTTGATTTCCTCCGCTGCGTCAGGTACCTGAATGGGCTCAGCCTGCATTACAACATCAGGTAGGTCGTGGTCCACGATCACCCTCGTGGGAACTGCACATCTTTTAAGGAGGTGATCAACATGCCTTCGGGTAACCAACCCATCTTCATACTTAACCGTGTAGGACAATGGACCAGTTCTACTTTCAATGTGTGCCTTCTTCCACTTGGGCCCAGGACTGAAATTCTTCGCCAGAACGTTATCTCCCACCGCAAATTGTCGCGCTTTCTTGGTGTTATCATGATGTACCTTCTGTGCCTCTTGATGGGTTTCCACACGAGGCCTAAGTTCTGGCCGAATTAGGTCCAGTTGGGTTCGTAGGCGGCGGTTGAGCAGCAACTCCGTGGGTGTAACTGCGGTAGTTGTTTGAGGCGTTGATCTATATGCCAACAAGAATCTATTAAGTCTGGTGTGCACCGTACCTCCAAATCCTTCCAACTTCTTCATCCCTTCCTTGAAAATACGGACAGACCTTTCCACTAAGCCATTAGACGAAGGATGTCTAGGAGCTGTTTTCACATGTAAAATTCCATTGCTGGCCATAAAGTCTGCAAATTCGTCACTGGCAAATTTCGCACCATTATCTGAGACAACCATGTCAGGTAGCACATGATTGGCAAAAGCTTGACGGAGTTCCTCAATAGTTGCGGTTGCACTAGTGCTGGATGTTGGATATACTTCAATCCACTTGCTGTAGGCATCGATTACAATCAGAAATAACTGTCCCATAAATGGTCCAGCATGGTCAATATGTATTCGAGACCAGGGCTTTTCCGGCCACTCCCATGGATGAAGGGGCGCTGTCGCAGGTGCTGCACTCTGTAACTGACATACGTTACAGGATTTAACCTTTTCCTCAATGTCTCTATCCAGCCCTGGCCACCAGCCCTGGCCACGATTCCTGGATGTGCGGTGTGTAGATCCTCTAAAAGCTGTTGCTGCCCCCCAGCTGGTACGACCACACGGTTCCCCCACAGAATACATCCGTTATGCGTGCTTAATTCATCTCTTCTTGTGTAGAAAGGCTGTAGACCTGGGTCAGGACATTTGTCCCCCCAGCCTTGCTGAACTTTCCGGAGAACCTGCTGTAGCACTGGATCGGAGGCTGTCCAATCAGCAATGTCGTCCGCACACACAGGTAGAGCCTCCAACTGATCCATCAAGAGTATGGTTTCACCCGATATGGGAACCTCAACTACTGTATTCGACAGAGGTAAACGACTAAGGCCATTAGCATTTCCATGTTTAGATCCTTCGCCGTAAACCAAATCATAGTCATAGGCTGCTAGAAGTAAAGCCCATCGTTGAATTCTCGGGGAAGCCAACGCTGGCACAGCTTTGTCTGCCTTAAACAGACCCAAAAGGGGCTTGTGATCTGTGAAAATCTTGCACCTATCTCCGTACAAATACTGGTGGAACTTCTTGATTCCAAATATCACTGCAGCTCCCTCCCTATCCAGCTGAGCATAATTTCGCTCGGGAGATGATAGTGTCCTTGAGGCATATGAGATCGGTTTTTCTTTTCCATCAATAATGTGGGAGAGAACCGCTCCCAGTCCATAAGGTGAGGCATCACAAGAAAGCACAAGTTCCTTACTAGGGTTGTAATGAACTAAGAGATCTGAGGAGTTTAACATGCCCTTAGCTTGGTTAAAAGCTTCCATCTGTCCTTTACCCCATGTCCATTTACAGTCCTTGGAGAGGAGTTCATGTAGAGGAGCCAAGACAGTGGACAGATTTGGCAAGTAGCAGGCATAATAATTCAACATCCCCAAGAACGCTTGGAGCTCCTTGACCTTAGTGGGTGCAGGAGCTTCATGGATGGCTCTCACTTTGCCTTCCACTGGTTGTATTCCACTACGGTTTATGCGATGTTCCAGATAAACCACCTCTCCTTGTGGGAACACACACTTCTTAAGCTTTAGGTGAATGCCGGCCTTGTCTAATCGTGCCAATACTTCCTTCAAATGTCTCAAGTGATCGTGTCTTGTCTTGCCGGTCACCAGGATGTCGTCAATCCAGACTACTACTTGGAGGAATACCGACTCCAATTGTTGGTAGGCTTGGCTTGGATCCAGCTTTGTAAATTCTGTACCTCCCCCTAAGGTTGCATACAAATCTTCGATCTTGGGAATGGGGTAGTTGTCTAACTTGGCTGATTGATTGATTGTTTGCTTGTAATCCTCACAAATTCTAATAGTGCCATCCTCCTTAACAATGGGAACAATGGGTGTGGCCCATTCTGAGAATTCAACTGGTTCTATAGTTCCCTCTTTGACAAGCCGATCCAATTCTGTTTCAATTTTTTCACGCAGGGTGTAAGCTACCGGCCTGGCCTTAAAGAATTGTGGTTTTTCTGAAGAATCCATGTAAATTTTGGCCTTCACTCCTGCTACTTTCCCCAGACCCTCTTGGAAAACCGTTAAATGTGCTTCCAAAATCGCATGTAAATTTTGGCCTTCACTCCTGCTACTTTCCCCAGACCCTCTTGGAAAACCGTTAAATGTGCTTACAAAATCGCATTCAGTTCCTTATCCATGGTGGTTAAATTAAAAATCGCACTCCAGTCTAAAGAAATATGCTGAAGTCAGATCCGGCCCAACAAATACAGACCCTCTCCACTGATTACCACCGCTGGTAAGTTGCCTTCAAACCCATTGTATTCTACTTCCAACTCACATTCCCCCACTACAGGAATAACCTCCCCAACACTTTACCAGACTGGGACAAAATGTGAAACGTTTTCTCATTGATAACCGATGTTGAGGCTCCAGCATCAATTTCCATGCTTACATTCACTCCATTAATTAGCACTGTCACTTTGTAAGGGTTTTGGCCTTTACTTGCATTTACACAAGACAGTTGATCATACACATCATCCCCCCGAGCATCTTCCTCATAAACATCACCAACATCTTCTAACTGGTGTAAGTTACTTGACCTCTGCTGACCAGGATATCCCCTCTGATTACCTTCATTTGGCCGAGGGCCCTGCCTCTCACCTCTCGACTGACTTCTAGTGCGGTTTGGACATCTATCGACAATGTGGTCTTTTTGCTTGCAATAAAAACAGTTAAGTTCCTTAAACCTGCAAGTTTGCGCACTATGATTTCCTCCACACCTAAAACAAGAAGACTTGTACTGCATGCTTCGTCCATCCACACGTCTCGTTCCCTCGCTTGTTCCATCCCCTTGTAAAGTTACCTTGTTGACCGCCTCCGACTCCTTCGATTCCTGAAGCACCGCCATATTTTTGGAAGTAATTTCCATCGAGGTTGCAATCTCATATGCCTTCGCAAATGTTAATTCCTTCTCCACCAAGAGACGTTGATTTGCGAGGCCAATGTAGGAGACGTTTTTGCACTTCAAAAAGTCGTTTATTGTTTCTTCGAGTTTGCGTTGAGGAAGTCAAAAATCTTGTCCTGCGTGCTTCTGGCCTGCTCTTACTTTGAATTTCAGAACATTTATATAATTTCAGTCTCCACTGGGAATCACACTTAAAAAAAAGAAAAGTTGCTCATTAGCGACTTCTATTCTTCTTTGTTGCTTCAGGTCCTTTTGAATGGGTTTGTTTGTTTGTTCTGATAGTGCAAATCAGATGTCGCTGAATTTTGTCATCCATCCAAATACTAACCCCTCCTGACAGGGGTTAACTTCAGTGAACTTTTGTCTTAGAAAGGTGTCAGACGCTCAGAGAGCACGCTTAAACTTGTGATGAAAAAGAAGTTGTGAGGGAACTTGAAAATGATCAACATGTCAACTTCGAAGCCAATGTTTCTTGATTCCCCTTTTCTTTTCTTCAATCTTTCTGGGTTTAGTATTTTACTAGTAACCACATGTCTTTTCAGGAGCCTATTTGCCTAACACATCTACCATGGCACTATAATGATATACGGTACCGGAACAATATCGTGTACTATTAGAGCTACATATTACGCAAAGATAACTTGAATCTCCTGGAAGACAAAACGCAGCTCAGTTGACAATTATACAGCGCTGTGTTACTGCACTACCACACGTACACGATGTGTGCCTATTCTTACAACTTTGTTGTCGGATTTTCACAACTCGGATGGCACCTACAAGCTTCCGCACACCTCCAGAGATTGATTTCAAATCATTTATTTCTTTGCAGCTTGAGGATGTTGCCGTCAGTCCAGGAATACGGGATCCCAGGCTTAACACAGCTGAATGCATCACAGAGGGCCATACATCAAACATAGCGGCGACTGGACGCAGTTCCTATATAAGAACAGTTTGGTGGTTTTCCTGCTTTTAGCTCATTCTTTGCGTCGGGTTTTGCTAAAAGCAGGCCCGCGGCCCAGCGGCCCGCGGCCCACGGCCGCTCGCCTCCCAGCCTTGGGCACGTGAAAAATTGATAATTTTGCTACTTTCGTGCCAAAATTCATCGCATTTGCATGTCTTTGCAACCTCAAAATCCTGCTCGATTTTCAAGCTTCGTTCAGGTTTTTGCCATCGCCATATGATCGGGACAGGAGTGACCGATCATTGGAATTTGATCAATATCAGTTAACCAATCAAAAAGCTCATATTTATAATTTTGTCTCTCTTGGGGAAATCTGAGCTTTTTGATTGGTTAATTTGATTTTGATCAAATACCAGTGATCGATCACTCCTGTCCCGATCATACAGCAATGACAGAAACCTGAGCGCAGCTTGTAAGCTGAGCAGGATTTTGAGGTTGCAGAGCCTTGTAAATGCTTAAATTTAGAATTTCCATTCCATAATTTAACGCCTCGTGGAAGAGATCGATTTGGCTTGGTCCCTCGTTTTGAAAAAAGTTGGGACTGCGCAGAACGACGGGATTTTCAACAACTCGGATAGCACCTACAAGCTTCCTTACTGGAGAGATAGGTAACAAAGGTGTAATATACAAATGCTGGTGAGCTTACGAGAAATCTATTGTATTATTACTTTTGACCACCAGCAAGCTGTCATTTAAACGCTTTCATCGCAATTAAGGAACCATTTGCAGCAGTTGCAATTTAGGCAATCTTTCCTCTATTATTTCGACTATATTGAACTCCAAAAGGCATTTAGTGCAAGTTGTCAATAAATGAAATTGCTAAAAACGCTAGCATTTGGAGAAAGAAAAAGTCTATTACTATGTTTCACACCTTCTCGGGACGTTACAAATCGATAATTCCGATACTTGATAAAATCGATTGTAATCGATATTTTTCGATTAATATCGAAAATCGATAATAATCGATAACAGAGATTTTTTTGATCATCGATTTTGATCGATTTTATCGATTTCGGTAATCACGGTTCGATTTTAATCGATGTATATCGATTTATATCGAAAATATCGATTTCGTGACCTTTCATCATCATTTACTTATTTTTTATTTCAACTTTATTAGCTTTGCCTTTATGATACCAATAAAAAATAAATAAATAAATAATAATAATAATAATAATAATAATAATAATAATAAAGAGAACAAAAACAAAACATACAATGGCAGGGACATGGTAACAGCTGAGTAGCCAATTACTGCGGGGTCAGGAATAAAATTTATGTTAAAAGAAGGAAGGAAAAAACATTTAACATGCAGCACATTATTGGTACATCGACAAATCTTGTGGAGTCACATTTCAAACAGATGGTTTTAAAAGTTCGAGGATTGTCCAGATTGTAGTTCATTCTGGCTGCACCAGAATAGTAGTCATAGAGAAAAGATTTGAAACTAGTAAGAGTAGCATTAGCTAAGTCCATTCTGCCAGTGAGTAGGTTCCAGATTCTGTTTGTTCTAGATTTCCGATATGTTGTACTTCTACATCTCTTGGGGGCAAAGATAGGAAAGCTAGTAGCGGATGCTCGAGTCGTTCTAGCGCTTTCGCACACGACGGGAACAACAGAAGGGCTATAAAGGTGGACCAGATTATGCATAGCCTTGCAAAAAAAGACCATGCCTAGGAGCTCATGCCAATAACATACAGGAAGTAGATTTAGAAATATTAACCTTTCCTTATAAGGTATTTATGTAATAAAAGGTAAATGTGTGTCACATGTCTGCTATCACCAGATTTGCGATTTGATTGACTAGGAAGTTAGGAAATTCAGCCATTGGACTTACCTGAATGTAAAACTTACAGTTTTCTCAGGCAGTAGTAGTTGTGGTGGCAGAAGCAGTTGTAGAGGTAGTCGTAGAAGTATGGTATGCGGTAGTATATAGGAATGGTAGTAATATAGTTGTCCAATCCTAAATTTCACTCCGCTAACGGCTTGTGAAATTTTTTACACCAACTTTGAAATATCGCTAGTGGTAAAATCGTGATTTCCGTCCGCATTTATCACCAGAACTCAGGCTGTTACCTAACAGTCCTACAGTAATGGTAACATCATGCAAGATAATATCTTAAAGCTGTATGACTTACCGCAGCAAGAACACCTTTTATAAGGGCTTTTTGGTCCACCACTGATGATAACTTTGGACAGAGATCTGGTATACATATCTTTAGGTCCTGCGTGCGTTGGTGTGACAAGAATAGCACCCAGTGATAGGAGTTCCAGAACTGTACCAGGGAAAGCAGCGTAGAGACAATTCAAACTCCACGTATAATTTGCTACCAATGTGTTATTTTGCCCATAAATTTGCACTTTGACAATAAGAGATGACGGCTTTAGTGATGGATACAGAGCGGATTGAATGTTAAAACTGTTTTCCTCCGATGTGAGAGATTTATAGATATTAGCATATTTGTTAATGCAGTAGGTGAACTTGGTGCAATTTATGGCCATATCTGCCTTAGTGTGTTGTGAAAAGTGCATCAATAAAGTGTGCAAAATAACAAGAGGAACAGTAGTGGCAATGTGGTAAGCCATTTTATCACTGATCACCAGCGCCTCTGTCTCTTAGGTGGTCGCTGTAAGATAAAAACAGTGACATCTTTTATCACTTTTGATTATCTATCTACCGCTCATAATGGTTCTGTCACACCTTTGTCATATTTAAAGCTTGGAAAAGTCGCGAAGTGATTACAATAATGTGAATTGTTTCAACATGACGTTGACTCGAAGCCGTTCCCGTCATCGTTGCTAAAGCTCCCTAAAAAATCGTTAGTGGGGAGGAGACGTATGAACGCCTGCGCGATGGAAAATATGGCATTTCATCTTCTTGTTTTTCAGGAAAACAACCTTCAAAACTTATCATGAATTTTGTGGGCTTAAAATTTTGCACAAACCTGCAGAAGCCCCTAACCAGGAAATTGCAACTCCAATATTACAATCAAATTGTAATATTGGAGATTGAAGATTGAATCTTGTACTGTAGACCTATGAAACGGCAATTTTACACATCAAGCTATTTTTTTTAACGAGTTGGGTTGCACAAGTGACCATTCTCATCCCGACGGGTAATAATTTCTCATGCAAGACTTGTGATTAGCTGGAAAGGTCTGGTTTCGCGGGAAAATCAATCTAAATATCAAATAGAAATTAAATAACTTGGTCTGCAAAAACGCCGTTCCACAAATACAATGAAGTTGCAACTCAATTGAAATACCAGCACGGGCAGACAACCCCAAGGATTCGAGACCGCATGAAGTCAAGTTAGTTGATACAGCCATTGATCTCTTATATTTACGGTTGATCACTATGATCCGGTTTTACCGGGGTGCAGGGATGGCGCAGTGGTGAGAGCACTCGGCTCCCACCAATGTGGCCCAGGTTCGATTCCTCGTCATATATGGGTCGAGTTCGTTGGTTCTCTACTCTCCACCGAGAGGTTTTCTCCGGGTACTCCGGTTTCCCCACTCCTCAAAAACCAACATTTGCCTTGTTGTGTTAATTGTTAATTTCACTTTACAGTGTCCCCAATAGCCAATTTCCGAGTTGCTGCATGCCTCAGTTTCAAAGCGGGTCCTGGTGCTCAACCATTCAAATGGAAATGAGTTGCTTATTCTCATGCAAATCAAACTCATTTCCATTTCAATAGTTGAGCACCAAGACTCGCTTCGAAACCGAGACAAACAGCAACTCGGAAATGGCCTATTAGTGCTCCAGCGCTAAATCTACTAGACACTTAAATAAAGTACTTCCGATGGACTATTATTTCGGGGAAGAGAAACGACCGCCAGAAATACGTCTGCGTTCGCAGGCTAACCGACAGTTCACTCACCTATAGCCGGCGTTGCTGGCGGGATATTTTTATTGCAGGATTATTTAAACACGTGAAAGTAAATCGATGGTTGCTTCGTTGTTTTGGCCGCGATTTACTAGTGCCCATTCCAGTCGCGGCCAAAACTATTGTACTCGCTTCTCGCGAGGAAAAGAATAAAATCATGAATCCGGCGATAAAATTAGGGAGCTTTAGCAACGACGACGGGAACGGCAACGAGAACGTCATCTCAAAACCTAAATTCCCATTATTGTAATCACTTCGAGACTATTCCAAGCTTTTTAACATGACAATGGTGTGGCAGTCCCTCATGATCAAGAATGAAACCGTTATGAGTCAAGATTAATTTAGGGGAGAAAATGAAAATTTATCCTCAAGTGCTGATGTTTTGCATAACGCACATATTTTTGGCATAAAGATGGAACTTATAAAAGGAATAATAGGTACGTGTGAAAAGAAACGTGTTTTACATATCACGCATTTTTTTGTGAGAGGATAAATAGATATGTGCCTCGTCTCATAAAGTCAGAAGAGAAGGCAACCAGAATTGTAAGTAGTTTTCTTGTATCCCTTGGCTTTTCTTGTAGACCTTGTAGTTAGTTGTGTTTTGGAAAACTTTGTAACTTATGTTATTTTCTTTCCTTTGTAGTTTGACAACGTAAAACATAGACTTATTAAAGTCAGTATTTGTCCAAAAATCAGTTTCCTCGAAGTCTCTTCCGAAGGGATACTCATATATCTAATTCAGCTGACGTCCTCTATTAAACCGCGAATTTGGCTATTTCACGTTGTTGTTTTGCTGACGACGGCAAAAAATGAACAAAAGTGAAAAACGCACGTGCAGGGGGCGTGCAAAGCTATTGTTTTTGCCCACAAAATATGCACATTGGTGACGTTCTCGTTGCCGTCGCCGTTGTCTTTGCTAAAGCTCTCTAATATCCCGCCAGCTATGCGGGCCAGTAACTCACCTGTCATTTTCTGTGTTGTCTCGGGTTATTTCATGGGTTTTTACGGAGGTATATATTTCCCTCGTCAACCGCTGCAAATTATAAGAGAGCTATAAGCGTATCAAATAACTCGACGCCACTCGGTCTCGAACCCTCAGGGGTGTCTTCCCGGTGAGAGCAGTATCAACAATTTGTCATTGTTTAAAACTCAAATAAAAAAATTGCGTCAGCTCACGCAATTCTCTAAGCTTCGAGCGAGTTGAAAACTGGAAGGTGAGGAAGGCGGTTTTTGGCGATGAGAACATGATTGTTTACTAGAGCTGACTCGGGTAACTGAGAGATTAGGCCAGTAAACATACTTGCTGTAGACTGCTTTAGGACTGAAATGTCGAATGGTGGTATTTAACAAATGCTGTATATTGCCGGTTTTCACTGTCACACCATCATCAAAACCATTCAACAAATAAGGTCAAGAATCAAAGAGCTAAAAAAAGATGAATATTCGAACAGTCTCGCAAAGGTTCAGGTCTGTGCGATGTTTCGTGCGGGAGATATTAGAAGAAATGTTTTACTCAAATTTATAAGGCTTTGTATGGAGACGCCACGTTTGTGTCCCTCTCAGGGACACAAATATGCCGGAAGCTGACTAAAACATATGTCATCGAGTTTTGCTATAAAAAGCCAGTAGTCGTCTGAGGAGGGCTCATAAACATCTATATGAGTACTTATTCTGATACAAGGACTGTTCAGATTGCAAAATCTTAGCGGATAAATCACTTTTTTAACCTACGTAATAGCATTCTCGACCGCAATTTTAATTCGTGTCACGCAAAAGCTTGGAAATTCAACTTTGGTCTATCACAAGACGAAAAACTCTATCGAACTGAAAATTTGTGAAAAGACAAGTCTTCGGCTGTTCTAATAACTAACTTAACTAGAATCTCAAAAGGATCGGCAATTCCTTATTTTTTAGTTTTGATGACGTCACGGCGATGGCACGATTATTACTCGGTCACACTCCAGTAGCAAAGATATGGGTGACGTCATCTATTGTCATTAATGTGCCAACCAGAGCCTCATTGGCGTCTATTTATAATAATAATAATAATAATAATAATAATAATAATAATAATAATAATAATAATAATACCTTTATTTATTACCTTTGGCAAGAGATTATGAAGGTAAGAGAAGTAATCCCTCATATTGGCCCTATTCCCATCGTATTCCCTCTTAGGTGCCTCTTAGGATGAGGGGTTACTTCTCTTACCTTCATAATCTCTTGCCTTTGGCGATAAGAATTACGGTAATATTACAATAAAATA
>NC_090892.1:62126372-62131372 GCF_036669925.1 Montipora capricornis | reverse complement strand
CTTTGTTTCTGAACAAACTTTAAAATTTCTTTCTCTGATTCCTTTAGTTCGGAAACGCTGATGGGTGGGACAACTTTGATGTCTGTATAGGCGTAGTTGCTGTTGATCTCAGTTACCTGGTGGCGACGAACTTGTTTTCGCAGATTGTTCTTATATCGCAGCACCAACGCTATGATTTTCTTTAAGCGTGTCCAAGAGGAAAACTTCTGGATTGCCTTATTAATGTGGTTGAATTGCTTGCTTGCTTGGCTTGTGAATGTTTCAGTATTTTTCTTAACTTCCGGATCATTGCTCGAGATTTCACCAATGTCGTTGGGTCGTTGTGGCCATTTATCTTCTAACTCTCTTAGGAAAGCCGGTCCGTGCGTCCAGCGTTGGTTATTTAAGAGTGCGTCTACCGTCACCCCTCTGGATGCTTCATCAGCAGGGTTCAGTGACGTTTCAACATATCGCCACTGCATAGCTGTGGATTGATCCAATATGGCGGAGATGCGATTGGCTACAAAGGTCTGGAACCTCTTGTCCTTGTTCTCGATGTAACGGAGGACACAAGTACTATCAGTCCAGAAGGTAGAACCATCGAGTGGTAAGTCCAACTCTTGCTTGATAATATTGTCTAGTCTTGTCGCCAAAACGGCTGCGGATAGTTCCATTCTTGGTATCGTCATTGCCTTAAGCGGAGCTAATCTGGACTTTGCCATGACCAGGGAACAGTGAATCTTGCCATTAATATCGATCTGACGGAGATACGAAACAGCTCCGTAACCTCGACTGGACGCGTCTGAAAAGTGGTGAAGCTCACGACGTTTGACGTCTGCGAAATTTGATGGCTTGAAACATCGTGGTATTTCAAATTTCTCTAGCTTTGGCAGCTCTTGAAGCCAAACTCTCCAACCTTGTTTGTGACATTCCGGAATCTCGTCGTCCCAACTGAGGCCCTTGAGACATAGCTCTTGTAAGATTTGCTTCGCGGGTAGAATACACGGAGATACGAAACCCAGTGGGTCGTAGATAGAAGAAACAATTGACAGAATTCCTCTTCTCGTGGCTGGTTTTTCCTTGTGGGAAATCGTGTAGCTGAAGGTGTCTTCCTTAACGTTCCACTGAACACCTAAGGCTCTCTCTCTGAGTGACGAACTCCTATCAAAATCTAAATCCTTGACAGATGGTGCTCTTTCTGGCTCGGGAATGGAGCTGATTACTTCTCGTGAGTTAGAAATCCACTTAGTGAGGCGAAAACCTCCTTTGGACAATAAGCCGCGGAGTTGACTAGCCAGGCGGACGGCCTGCGAATTGGTTGCTACTGATTTGAGGCAATCGTCGACATAGAAATTTCGCTTTACCGTATCGATCGCTGCTTCATCAAATTCTCCCTTATGGTCTTCGGCTGTTTTCTTTAAGGCGTAGTTTGCGCAGCTGGGGGATGAAACGCCGCCAAACAAATGAACTTGCATTTGATATTCCCTTGGTTCTTTATCCAAATCTCCATCTGGCCACCAGAGAAATCGCAGGTACTTGCAGTCGCTCGGGCGTACTCTAACTTGATAGAACATTGCTTCTATGTCTGACATAAAAGCCACTCGCTCTTGACGGAATCGTGTCAATACACCAACTAATGTACTGGTTAGATCCGGCCCCTGTAGAAGCTGGTCGTTGAGTGAGGAACCGCGATACTTTGCTGAACAGTCGAACACAACTCGCACTTTATCTGGCTTCTGCGGGTGGAACACTGGATGATGGGGCAAGTACCACGCGTCTGCAGTTTCTTCTTTGTTTATTTCTCTGGCGTAATTCTTGCTTAGCAGGTCAGCCATAAATTGTTTGTACTTCTCATGTAGAGTTGGTTCTCTCTGTAAACGCTTCTTAAGCATTTGTAATCTGTGTTTTGCTTGATAACGGTTGTTTACTAGGTGAGGAGGTTCGTTTTTCCACGGTAGCGCTATTTCATAATGACCACTAGAGAACTTCACGGAGTCTTGCATCATTCCAAGTGAGCGCATGTCGTTTTGTGACATCGACGTTTTAGCCTCGTAACTGGAATCATTGAACTCTAGATTGCAATAATCTTCAAATTGCTTGCTCAGTGTAGTGTTAGCATCGACGAAATTCACAGTTGGGACTTTTGGCTCTTTCCGACCAAGAGGTCCGTTTAGCACCCAGCCAAGTATAGGCGCGTTGCGAACGGGCCACCGTCCTTGCTTTCTCTGAATTCTCTTGGTTGAAGTATATGTGGCGCATCGCTGCCTATCAAAAGACCGATTTCAGCTCGAATGCTTTCTATCTTGATGCCCTTGAGATGTGGCCATCGGTTAACATCTTCCTGGTTTCCAATGGTGTCAGCTGATACTGGGAGACTGGGACTAGAGAACACATTTGGTAGCTCAACTACGTTACTGTCACTAAGATCGGAGACTTCTAGATTAACAATAGAGCAGTTGACAGATTCCTTTGTGCTTTGCAGTGTGGTAAGCGAAATGTTGGTTCTTTCACCCTTGATGTTTAGTTTCTTCAACAAGTCATCTGTGCAGAATGAAGTATTAGAACCAGAGTCCAAAAACGCATAAGTCGTGATCTTCTTATCTTGACCCTTTGCTTTGACCTTCACAGGTACAATTGATAAACCTACAACGGTGGAACCATTCAAGGTTTGAAAGGTGTTGCTTTGTATGTAGCTGTTTCTTACTGGCGTAGTGTTAGCGGTTGGCTCGGGGTTGCTCGTTATTACCCTTGATGAATCGGTTGTTGGCATTGTAGTTTCTCTTGGGTGCAAGAAGGAGGAGTGCTTCTTGTTGCAGCCTGTGATGCGGCAAAAACTCTTCTTCGGGCAGTCTTGCGCAAAGTGTCCGGGCACCAGGCAGTTTGAACACAACTTCTTTGAGCGAACTAACTGATAGCGGTCACTGACACTCAGCTTCTTGAAATCCTCGCACTGAGAGAGCCAGTGATTTCCTTCGCACGAAGGACATTTTGGTTGGGTCTTCACTTCTAGATGACCTCTTGATTGCTTTGAATTCACCTGAACCGGAAAGGATTTAGCTGTCCTTCTTACTTGTTTTGTTCTATCGGTTGAGTTGCTGAACCTTGAATCACCAGATATCTTGCCGAAAATAGGATGGTTTGTTACTCTTGATCTTGATTCAACGAAATCTGTGATATCCTTAAGGTTGGCATCCCTTTGCTCTTGCTGCATTACTTTATCTGCCATTTCACGCCACTTTAGTCTAAGGGTGTAAGGTAGCCGGTCTACAATCTTCTTGAGAGTATCGGGATTTTCCAGCCTACTTAAATGACCAATTTCTCTGAGCGTGTTGCTGCAACTTGTTAACAGAATTGAATACTTTTGAAGTGCTGCTCCGTCTTCTGCACGAATTGGCTGCCCGTTGATGATGCGGTCCACATACGCTGTAGCAATCTTGTATGGTTGTCCATATCTGTCTGCTAACAATTTGCGAGCCTCGTCATATCCTTCATCTTCTCTCATCGTTAGGCAACTTCGCACGAGGTCTTGTACTTGGCCACTGGTGTATTGCAAGAGTTAGTAGAGCCTTGTACTTGGATTGGTAGTCTTTCGTTCAATCAGATTTTCAAATGCTCTGATGAAGTCGCAGTATTCTATTGGATCACCGCTGAACATTGGCAAATCAGGTTGAGGTAACGTTAATGCCATTATTGCGTCTTGTTGTTGCTGCAATAGGTGCCTTATGTCCATGCCTTGGTTGGGAGTTGGGTGCGAGTTGTAACAAGACTGCTGGAGTTGGGGATCTTCATAGCGAAACGAACGACCGTCGTTATTTAGCGTACTTGGCCTTGCTAAGGGGATCTCATCTAAGAAGGGGTGTGCATTATAGGGGTCAGTTGCACCAACTGCAGTTGATTCATTTTTCGGAGGGTCTCGTTCAATAGCTTTGCTGGTCTCATCTCTCGATGCAGTGTCAACTACAAGAAATGAACTGGCATTCTCGAGCCCTAGATTTCGTATTTGAGAGGTCGCCTGAGCTAACTTTGGGTTATCGCAAGGAAAATCCGTGTACGTTGTCAATTCGCGTTGTTCTGCTTGGACGTACGCGGATTCCTCGGCCCGCGCCTTTGCCATTTCGGTTTCGAGTCTCAACTCGTCCTTCCTCTGACGCAGTTTTAGCTCTTCTTCTTGAATTTGGTGGAGTTTTTGGAGCGTAGCAGCTTCGGCTTCCAAAATCGCCTTCCTAGCAGCAGCCTTAGCTCTTGCGCTTGAAACAGAACTACGGGTGCTCGCAGAGGATCTGCGTGACATGATTGATTCGCGCGTAGATCCAACGTTTGATACACTATCTTCAGGCCGTATGTCTAAAGATTTTACTTGCTTAGAAGCTTCAATGCCTGTCAACCAAAGTTCAATGTTTTCTTGAAGCTGTTTTATTTGATCTGACACTAGTTCATAGGAAATCCCTGCTTCTTCTATAGCTTCTTTATCCCTTAATTTATTACAAAATGCTTCGTGTGTTGATTTGAAGTAACCAAATTCGACCTTGAGGTCAATTATAGCCTTATCCACCAATTCGACATTTTTCTCATCTTCCATAAGATGGGTGATTTCCTTTATTTTCTTAGTCACAATTCTCTTTGCTTCGCTACGTGACCTTATGTCTTCCATTTTCGCGTATCCGTTTCAAAACAGATTATCGGATGTGAATACTTGACTAGCGCGTGACGACGGGTGAACCAATTACCTTGTTCGTTAAACTTGACGACAGCTTTGCCGCGGGATGATAGCGATATCTTCAAAATAGCACGTAGCAATTCGAACTCTGTTCGTGGCCCGAATTCGAACTAATGTAACTGCTAAGATTTTAGAGGTTGCGAAATACTCCGGCGATCTTCAACAATTACAGGGGTAGCTGACTTAGTGTGAGGCAATAGACAAATCGAACTCCACACATAAGCAATACGTACACCAGATTTAATCAAAGTTCAAGAATCTCAGTTCCTTGAGTTACAGAGTAACGACAGCTTGAAGAATTGAC
>NC_090892.1:62113872-62121372 GCF_036669925.1 Montipora capricornis | reverse complement strand
TTTAATAATTTTTATTTGCATACCTCGTGTTTAAACTATTGTTAAATTTTGTTAACGTCCGTAGCCCATGTTCTTCCTTCAGATTATTTGATTTGTTTTACTGTGGAGTTTTAAAACATTTGCCAGTTTTTAAATGAGTGTGTGTGTGTTTCAGCACTTTTTATTATCTTCTGCTTCAGGAAAATAAGTACCCTGCATGCAGAGTATGGAGATATTGGTTAACACAAGGTGGAGGTATCATAAATTACATGACTGTACATTGCTTCCTGTTTCCTAGCAAGCAAATCAGAATTTTCCATCTGCTTGTCTAATCAGAGCTAAAAGTTCTCCTCCAGGCAGTGCATTCGAATTGGAGAGGTTTTAGAACACCAGGTGTCCACTTCAAAGCTGCATTACTGTGGGCCACCACGGTCCAATAGTGGAGGGAATATATTGGAAAAGTTAACTCAAAGGTAAAGATTTTAAATATGCCTCTTAGATGTTATCTTTAAAGTGAGTTCTAACACCAGACGATTTTATTCGTCATTATGGGGAACCCCCAGGAGTCAATGACAATAAACGATGATGAATTTCAGTAAGTGTGAAGCAACGTTGTGCACATTAGGATGAGTAGCACGGTCATCACTACATTCTAGGGGTACTTTCTTGTTAATTGCAATATCTCGGCTTCTAATGGCTATTTCACCCTGAAAAATTTTCCCATATTGTATAAATAAGTCTTTTTGATGTACAAATAATTTAAGTTGTATCCTTTTCAAAATAAACCTAAAAAAAGATAAAGTGACTGAATGTTCATGTAACGCGTAACACAAAAAATGGCCGTTCGAGTGTATTTTGAATAATTGCTCTGCTTATAATGCACAAAATCTTATGAAATTCCGGTTACATATTAGAATAACAAAGGAAAATGCACACAACAACTTTCAGATACTTTTCTTTATTAGAAGTTCTTGAAAAACAACATGTTTGTACTGACCCTTCGTTGAAATGCTTCACATTTTTTTGAAAGGCAGTTTCTAAAATAAATGAAGGGGTAGTTTCTAAAGAAACTGTGGTGCTGCGTCGGTGGGGAAGTAGTATACAAAAATTTGGTTTATCAACGGAGTTGATAATGTAAATTGACCACCGTACAGAGATCCTAAAAGCTGACGTTTCGAGCGTTAGCCCTTTGTCAGAGCGAATCCAATTCGCTCTGACGAAGGGCTAACGCTCGAAACGTCAGCTTTTAGAATCTCTGTGCGGTGGTCAATTTACATTATCAACTCCGTTGATAAACCAAATTTTAGTTTCTAAAATAGGTTGATATGGCTCGGCACATGTCTCAAAATACAAACATAAACCATGTCAGATGAATGGGCTTTATGTGACAGACTGTGTCAAAGTTTACAGTCAAAATACGAAGCGAGGACGTAACTAGAACAAATTTAAAAAGCAAAAGTGGACATAGAGAAACAATAAAGAGAGCATTTTAGCATTTGAAGGTTTTTTGATCTATGTAACGCAAAATGGAGTCATGATTGTGCTACTCATCTAGGTATGCAGTATTGTTGCAGTGTCCCAAACCCTTAACTGAAGAGTAATCATCTAAAATACACTCTTGTCATGTAAATTACTGACTGTATGGGTGCGGGAAGTCCTGCAGTGGCAAAGAAGTGGACTAGCTATAGTTTGGGAAGCGTCATTATATAAATTAGATGACTGCAGGATGGCGTTGGCACATCATGGGACTCTGTAGAGAAGGAGACAGGTATTTTGGAATCTAGTATTTGAATTCTTGGATTTTCCTCTGTCCAAGCTTAAGGAATGTTCAAATAACCCATCACTGGTACAGTTGAAATTACATAAAAGTCAGAGTAAAGCTTTTTGAGCATCCTTTCTTCGGCCTGCAAGAGATGCATGTAGAAAGAGCTTAATAAGAATAAAAACGTCTGGTAACATGAAGGCAAGTTAATAAGTGAAAAAATCCCTCACTTTTCATTGGTGTCCAAGTGCTTCTATTATTTCACAACAGGGTGCAAGCACTAGGGCACATAACACCAAGTTCCCACTTCTCTGTTTTAGTAATAAAAGTAATTTCCTGACCTCTTCCAAGACAAATAGGAATCAATACTCTGTTTACATGCCTTTGGGGGAAGGGGGAATTAAACCATAGATATATCGATTTAGCTTACAAATAAATTCTAGAAATTCTGAGAGTACTAGTCCTTCAGTCTTGTATTACATTCAACCTGCTTCTGTGAGGTTGATAGAGAGCTTTAGATTCTAGGATGAGAACGACTACGAATACGAGATTTTCTCATAGAACAACAGTGAGCGCGTGCAAACCAGTGTCATTTTGGCTGGAAAAACGTGACACCATGTGGTGTCGTGGTGCCTGAACAAGTCATCAACAATGTATCAGTTTTGGCAATTTTCGAGCAGGAAAAAGCTCAGTTACCAGCAATAAGAATATGTGAGAAACCTATGCTGCCAACAAAGAGTACGATTAATCATCCAGGTTATAAAATTTCTAGGTATTTTCGCTAAAAATAGGCAGCCAAATCTCGTACTCGTTCTCGTCCTCGCACTAGAATCTAAAGGTCCCTAATCACTAAATTGAACATGAACATCCATCCTTGTCCATAGTTTTAAAAAATGTGAATTTTGTGGCACCTGTAGTTGAATATGAATTAAGGCGCTAACTTGGAATGGTTCTGCTACTCAAAATTAATTACGTTTTAAATTTGGTCCCGGCTGAGATCTAAACTTAGCCATGGACCTGGGTAATGGTTTAACTTTGAAAACCTTGTGTAGTTCACCCCCTGAAAACTACCCTGAAATCTTCTTTGTTGTTCATTCCTAACCTGTCTGCAGGTTGTTTCCTTACCTGCCAACTCTCCCGGTTTTCCCGGGAGTCTCCAAGTTTTTCATCAAATCTCCCGGGAAATACCTATCGCAGCCTTTTTCAAATTTTTTCTTTAATTTCATTATCTTGGAGATGTCGAAAAGGAAAATAAAGCAAGAAGTGGATTTACTGCTCTCATTTTAGCTATTCTTGAACAGAGCAATCAAATTGATATAATATGTAAGGAGTATCGTAATTGGTCAGAAATCAACCCATCAAATTGCACAATACATGGTAGAAAGTTGGCACGGTTATAGGAACAATGGCAATACGGTCGGTAAATGCTGTTCTGAGAGACGTTGGGAACATTCGGAAGGCCTTCGGGTGATTTTCGGAGAGTATTCAGACATGTAACATTCTTACAATGCAAAGGTTTCTAGACGTCTCCAGATTATTGTACTCAGGGGGTTGGCGGGTATGTACTTCCTATGCCTTTGACTCTACCCTGCCTTCTCCTTGTGTTGAAGGTTTAAGTGGAGGTAAGTGTGACTGGTTTTCCAGTCAGTCCCTTGGTGTGATGGCACATGTGCAGGCACTGAACTAGTTGCCAATGGTACTTCTAGCCTGAGCACTGTGGTGGTTCTTACCTCTCCTCCCATCCCAACAACAACAACATGGCTCTTTGTTAAAAAGAGAATTTTAAAATCACAGTCTCCCTATTTGAGCTCAAGGTGAGCAGGTGGCTGATTGATGGTCCTATCAATATTGATTTATTTTTGCACGCCCAGGAATGAAACACTGACCCACTTCTTACCAATTTTCATTTGCTTGCACACAGTGAGGGAAGATGTCAAAAAAGCCAGAGCAACGTCAGAGGCCAGTATGGAAGGTCTTCAGAGACGAGTTGTCTCGTATGTTTGGGGGGAAAAAAGAGGAACATCCACATTCTGGTAATTTTTTTTCTACGGTAATTTCTGGTACATAACAGCAATATGTATTGATAACAATCATAGGGCATGGTTTCCATAAAAAAAAACAAACAAACAAACAAACAAAAGTTATTTGTTTTTCAAACTTGATGAATGTGCAAATTAGGAAGTTGATGTCCAAGCTTAGGGTAAACTAGACCCTCCGTGAGGGTACACTGGGTTGCCTGTGGTACGTGCAGCGTTTCAGGCAATTTTTTTCAAGTTGGGGTTTGTAGACGATATAAGGCGCGCTCTGATTGGCTAATTGTGACTGGCCCACGGGCCGATTACGGGCTTGCAAAATCAAGGCAAAAGGTAATTAAAAAAACCACATAATAAACTACTTACTAACCGAGCTATTGTAGCTCGGGCCGTACTGGGGAATATTTGTCCTGGGTCATTTTTGCTCGCTGCGCTCGGTCCGTACTGCCACGACCTCGGGCCAATATTTCCCTGGCAGTAGGGCCCTCGCGCTCGGTTAGTAAGAAGTTATTAAGGGGTCACCCAGAAGTCATACCAGCAGAGGCCCTTTGGCTCACAGGTCCTCACACGTTCGTAAGACGAAACAGATCCTTTTCTGAGGTTAAAAACCTGGCTACCAGCCTAACTCTTTTTCCTACTTTCCCAACCGCGAGAAAACCGCAGTAAATCAGCCATCGCCAAAATATGTTTTTTTTTTTCTCAAAAAATATTTAAAGTTGGGGGGAAAAATACATCATTTTAAAGGTAAGAAAATATAAGCTTTCCAACAGCCGTAAATCAGCCATCGCCAAAATATGTTTTTTTTTTTCTCAAAAAATATTTAAAGTTGGGGGGAAAAATACATCATTTTAAAGGTAAGAAAATATAAGCTTTCCAACAGCATATAACTTATTTACAGACAACTGAAACATTTTATAAAAGCGAAAGTTGAACGAAAAAATTCAAGAAAAATAACAGTAAAATATGTTTTCCAGGCAAAATTTGGTCATTTTAGCGTTGATTACGAATTTTTGGATGCAAAACTAATATTTTACCTGCTTTCTTGGAAAATAAATTCGACCGAAAACTGATGAGGATGAATATTTTTAGATTTTTAGGAATAATAGATAACGTGGATTCAATGCGTAATGTGATAATGCGATAAAAGTGTCAAATTTGCGACCCATTGCTAACGGCAACGGAAGCGATCGCATTACGAATAATTAACCTCTGTTGCCAAAAACCACCCAAATAACCGGTCAGTGTAAAACGCAGACTGCCCCTTACCAAACTGAGTGATATGGGCCATGTATGGACCATATATGGGTATGATATGGGATAATCTATGGGCCATATATGGATTTCATATGGTTTTGATGTGGGACATTACCCACCATATCAAACCCATATGATGCCATATACTGCCTCTCTATTGTCTTATCTATGGGAAAGATACGTATTTCGTAAAAGTCCATTTCATTCCCATATATGGGAATGGTATGGGATGATTGCCATGCAAAGGAATGATATGGGAATTGTATGGGAGCTGTAATCAGTCCTATACCAAACCCACATCTATGGAAAAGATACGTATTTCGTAAAAATCCATACTATTCCCATACATGGTAATGATATGGGCTATGGGAATGGTATAGGATGATTGCCATGCAAAGGAATGATATGGGAATGGTATGGGAGCTTAAATCAGTCCCATACCAAACCCACGCCTATGGGAAAGATCGATACGTAAACTATTGCTGCTCCACAAGCTGTGGAAAAACTATGGGACTACAATGGGAAAGACAACTTGTACCCATAGCAAACCCATACCTCAGCTGCTTACTGGAGGTATGCAATTGCTAGAATATTTCCACAAAGGTGAAAATTATTCAAGGAAATGACCACTTTGTGTTTAAGCTTTAAAGTCCCTTTATTCAAATCATGGACACAATTTTAAATTGAAAACTTAAAAGTTGAAATCTGAAATGAAGTGCTTACAAAGTAAAACTGTACAAGCTTTGTCCATCTTTGAACTGTTAACAATTAAAACTTAATGCAAGTGTCTGTTTATTTTAATGCCCATCTAGTGTGGTGTCACTATAATGGCTTTACGAAGGGCTAAAACTGTTCTATTATTCCACTTGTACAGAAGAGATTCATATTCTTTGTGGCCGCCGAGCCTCGACTCACTTCATATCTATTTTTTGCACCACTTGGCTGGCACTGATTCCATCTTTGGTGAACTTCGAAAAGACTTTACCTAAAGGTAGAATCAAGAAATGTTAATTTTTTTGGTCTCATTTTTTTTACCAAACAATAGTCACAACACTGTTTTAACCTGGGTGTTTGAGTATTCACTTAAAAGCAGGTATTCCTGGGCTTTGGAATGTAAGCAATTTTAGACAATTTAAATTTAAAAAAACTATCCAGGCACTTAGCATCACTTTTCTTTTTGTGCAGACACAAGCATCCCACATATTTTCTCTATTTTATGTTAAACATGCAAGCTAGTTAAATTCATGCCTGCTAATACATAAAAATTAAAATACAGAGGAATTCCATATCATGCCTTTGAGCACCTTTATGTGGCAACTTTATAGAAATAGTCAATTGTTAGAAAAAGAATAATGAACCTACCAATGATTGTATGAACATGCAATTAAATAATAGCAAATTGTTTGTTTATGTTTAAGTAGGTAGGTTACATTGGAATTATGTAAAATATCTCCCATTGAATAGGTACAGTACCCCTCAAAAGTAAGTTGACAGTCTCAACTTGATCCTGGATGCTTGAAACATTCCAGGATTAAGTCTCGAGGATCGAATTGATACTGTAGACTTACTTTTGAGCGGTACTGTGCCTAAGTGTAAGGACCCTCAACTTGCAATCATCTTCATAACTCACAAGGTACCAAGACTCTGTTAAACAAACACAAATCTATTTGAAACAAAACTTCTTGACTCGTGTTGGGTTGCACCATTTGATCATCTCTAAACCTTGTGCGACATTTACATCTGTGATCTTACTGTCAAGAGCCAGTCAAGGCATCTCTAAGCAACATGAAGTGCTCGGTATAGCAGTGAGCCACATCATTGCCTTGCACCATCCACACAGGCATTTGTTTGTCATTGTTCCACTTGAAAACATTATCGATGTCTATGTTTACATGGCATTTTCAGACAGTGAGGTGCATTACGCAACTCATTTTCTTAATCACTTGGAACGAGATTGACTGATAGTAAACTATTAATTGGTGTAACAGTGATTTGTTTGGCAAGGCAATGGCAATGGTGGTGATACGTGTATCGAATGAATTCTATTTTGGATAAACTTGTAAAGGTTTAAAATGAAAGGAAATATAGTAACTGCTTTTAACAGTGTTATATATGTGTGCTGAAGTTTTTTTATTCATGCTTACCACTTTTCAGCGTTCCTCAAATGTATTTTAATAGTTCAACAGGTTTTATACAAAGGAAATCATACTGCGATGATTGTGGCATTGAAAACTGAAAACTGTAGTTTCTATTCAATCGAGAAAGCATATCAAACACTTGATTAAGTGTTTCTTCAGCTACCCAAACACCTCAAATTTTGTCAAAAATAACCCCATTTTATATCAGTGTTCAGAAATCCTACTGAATCACTGACTTGTCTGTTTTTGCCATTTTTTTCTTCTTTTAGACTGCAGTACACAATTTTCCTGTGTAACTGATTGATCTCATATCATTTCCATAGAGCAGGTACAG
>NC_090892.1:62086372-62108872 GCF_036669925.1 Montipora capricornis | reverse complement strand
CGGCCGGTAATCAGCAAGAACACCTGGCGTTGACTTTGCCATGAAAGCGCTTACGTTTCACTCATGAGATAAAATACGTGTGTATGTAATTTACTTGAAAGGCTCAAACTGCTGAGATTCATGGCGATAGACTTCTTTTTTTCAACAAAATAGCTTTGTATCAAGGTGTCACCCAAGGTGACAATTTGGAAATTCAAAATGTTGTACAAGCAAGTGGGGTCTTGAAGGAGGTCCAATTGGGGTCCAGTTGGGGGGTCCAAATCGGGGGTCCAAGACCTACATGTACTAAAAATTTAATCTCCTTTCATTTCCACACATAAACTTTTGTTAAATTACCGCGAGCATAATTGAACATCTCCCTTCCCCTGGACAGCATTTCTACCATTTAGGTAAACTAATACTTTAGTGCAGTGCAGGCTGTCTGTTGATTTCAGCATTTGTTGTTGGATGTTTGCTTTGGTCACTCTTGCATCTAAACCTGTTGAGCATGAAGATAGGATTGGACTAAACACGAAAGACACTCATTTGAACTGCAGAGGGACATCACTGTTATGAAAATCACTTGAGCAGTAAGCAAAGTAAAACCTGAAAACTTTCAGCTTGAACAGGATTTGAATCGGTAACGTGTGGGTGGCAATTAAACTACTCTATTACTGAGCTGTCTTTTTGTCTAGGATAGGAGCTGGTCAATGGTGATATGATGCACTCAATCCTGAAAACTGAAACAAACCTACCTTAAATGAGGTCTTCGTGATGATGGCCCTTCAAGTAACCAGAATGATGCCTGAGAGATCTTTTCTTACACTTTTTTCAGGTGCTGTTTCCAGTGATGGAAAAACCAAGTACACACTGCTATGTGGCCTTCTAGTAAGGCTGGGCTCCCAAGTGTTGAGGGATCTGTTTGACAGACTAGTTGATCCACAAGACCTTTGCAGTGCCTTGAAATGTGATCCAGTGCACTCTAAGCTCCAATCTCTTCGAAAAGAAGAAATCCTCAATCCAGTGCAGTGGAGTAAATTGTATCCAGTTGAACCCTCGTCAGTCACATCTACAGGCTTTGACAACTCTCTCTTGATTGTGCTTCTGAGGACAATTTGTAACCTGAGTCCTCCAGACACTGGCTGGGATGTTCTTCCCCATTCCTCTGACACCAGCTGTGAGTCTGACATTGTACGTTTGAAGTATTGGGTGAATACAGTATCAGCCCATTCCGAAGAGGCCTCTGTTAGCGGTGCAGAGTTCCGTCAATACAAAGGGCAGATCCAGAACACACTGGTACGATTGGGTGGAGCAAAATATGAAGAGGCCATTCATGAAATAGAGAAACAAGAAATGAATCCATCGGACGAGGAACATTTCAAAGAAATGCTGAAGCAGTGGAAAGAAAATGACAACAGAATTAAGGACAAACTGAGTCAGTGGGAGTGCACAGATGCAGGTGGGTTTTTCGGGAGCAAAAACTTAGGGTGCTGTTCATATGTTTCCTGTTTCATAACAGCGTAATACCACTTTGTTTCTTTTTTTACTTCACAACAGGGTAACAACTTGCCCTTGTTTGTTTACAAAATTGATGTTAATATTGTGTTGTAACATGCCTATTAACAACCATTTACATGATGTTCTTCAAATATTATGTTCGCTCCTTTCCCCTTTCCAAAAAATTGGAACTTAGTGCTTAAGATTGTTGATACTGTATTCTCATATAAAACCCCTTCCATGCAACAATTACACTTTCATGAACTCCCAACCTTCTTTGACTCAATCTTCAAACTTCTAGCAAGTAAGCATAATCATTTTGTTACATTCTCTTCAAAAAGCAGCTCCCCAAACGAAATTTGAAATATTTACTATAATGTCTTTTTGGTTTGAAATTCACTAGATTTATCTGATAAACAATAATGAAAAGGTCGTGCTATCAAAATGAAATGATTTCTCCTCTGCTCTCAAAATCTCACACTCTGTTTATATTATTATAATTGTCAAAGTCTTAGCTATCTATTTCTGCTATTTTGAGACTGATCTGATACATCTCAGGTTATTCTCTCTGACTGTGAAGTTTATTTTTAGATGATCAATTTCCTAAAGAACTTCAAACTTACACGTACCACTTTAACTGTCCGAAAACAGTCTACTGCTTACAGCTGCTTATGGGAGCACAGTTTTATCAATGCAACAGCTTGTGGAGTTCCTCAAGGCTCTGTCCTTAGAAATTTTTGTTGTGTGTGTCTATATTGTTCTTAATGTTCTTGCTTGATGCAGGCCGTGGCACAGTCATCATAGAAAAGGTAATTGTTGATACAAATTACGGAAAGTGAAAACTGGAAGTCGTTTGGTTAAACTATAAACTCACTGTTCATTTGTTCATAAATCCTTTCTTCTTTTGCGTGGGCTGCAGGGGTTTCATTTTGTTTGTTTGCCTTAGTGATGTGGTGCAAAGGTGCAGCTCTATAATATCTGGTGGAGGACTATTAGGCGGCAAGACAACACGAATTAATTCCGTTTCCATCGAAGAAGAAGGCAAGCGCAACTCAAATTTACGTCTCAAAAAGGGCGGGGCACACTGAATAACTCTCTGCCACACCTTGCGATTCTCCATAGCGGTCGCCAGATCTTCCCCCTCTATATTCGAATCCCTTGATAGAATCTCCGGAAACACGAGTCACCGAGACGTGACATGGCCACCGGGCCTCCAGAGAAGCATGGAGTGTACCTACTCCCCCGTAGCCCTACGGTATTACATGTACTAACAGAAGTGAAAAAAACAAAACTTGCCATCATCTGTGAATGTGAATATTGTGTTGTAACATGCCAATTTAGGTGGGGGTACACTTGAATTTGAATGGAATTTTAAGAGGTATAAAGAAGGAATAAAAGAAAGAAAATTATTTTTGGAACACCAACAGACAGTTGCCCCCAACCCAAGAGCACACCAGGTTGGTATGGGACTCTTTGGGTGTCCATATATCAATTTTTAACTTCAAATTCTAATTTTTAAACTACATCAAATCTTAACTATTTGTTATTTCTCCAAATTTTACTACTCTTTTGAGAAAAACTAGTGCTAAAATCTCCTCCCAAATATACTTAAAAATCTTCAAAAAAATTTACAAAACACCCCAAAACATTGATTTGTGCTTTGAGTATGGGTTTTGTTTTGCTTGAAACGCGAACGAGATATTTCTATTAAACCGATTTTAAGCGGCGTGAAAATGGCTTTCAGGTGTGCCCCCGCCTTAATTACAGAAGATTGAAGTGATGCTCTCACTTATCAGGACACTTTAAGGATTATTGTCTTTAGTATAAACACACAGGTGATTATACAAAATCACGCGCTCTCATTGGCTCGCTATCTCGGATTATCAGCCGATAATCACCTCGACAGACAAAATGGCTGCCAGTAGTCGTTTTGCCACTGTAAGTGAAGATGATTTCGCGTTGAAATGTTCTTTTTTTCTCTTTTTTGAAATAATCACCTGTGTATTTATACTAAAACAATTATTCGCCTCAGACTCAGTGATTATCGGTGAATATTCACCGATAATCACTTTGCCTTCGGTGAATAATTGTTAAATATGAGCAAGTGTCTATATGAAAGAATATATTGCTTAAATTGTCCTGATAAGTGAGAGGATCACTGTAATCTTTCTTCTACAGCCCGCACTTCCAATAAACATTTCTTTCCTTCATTCCCATTAACTGTTCTTCATAAAGTTTTTAAAAACGTTTTTAAAATATTATGTTCATTCCTCTGCTTAACTTCAAGAAACTGGAACTTACTGCTTAAGATTATGTTGTGTTCTCGTATTAACTAAGACCTTGACAATAACAATTATTAAAACAGTGGGTGAATTGGTATATTGAGAGTGGAGGAGAAACCATTTCATATTGATAGAATGATGTTTCAAATTACTGTTTAGCAGAGAAATCTATTGAATTCCAAACTTAAACAAAACAAAAAAGACCTTCCAAAATTTGTTTGGGCTTTGGAAGCATAGTCAGCTGGTTTTTGACGATAATCTAGCAAAATGTTTATGTTTACTTGTCAGAGAGGAGTTTGAAGATTCAGTAAAAGACTACTGGGGGTTCATAAAAGTGATATTGCTGGACAGGGTTTATTTCTGCTATTTTGATACTGATTACCGACTTGCTTTGCTCTCTGATGTATGATGTCTGGTTTTTGAGCACTTGTACGTCTATTTCCTCTCATAAGGAAATCTTTGCCGAGGTCATTGCGGTTTGCATTTTGTTTCATTAACATACAAGTTGCTCACGGAAGGCATCGTGTATTTAGAAATTTAATTCAAAAGGTAAAAGAACTTGCTAAACTCAGTGAAATCTCCAATTCGAAGCCGTTTACCTTTGATAACGAGCCAGCTATGCGCCATCAAAAACTGAAAAAATTCTTGGGTGGCAAAAGCGCCAATGGTCCCATACATTCTTTTGTAAAGTTTCGAATTTCAAAGCAACACTGCTCAGAGATAATCCGGCGTTCACATTTTCAGAGATAGCTCACTATGCAAACTTTCAGCAATCAGTACTTTATTCTCGGCTGACTGATTCGAAAACAATAGCCTTATGCTAATGAGGCACAATGTAAACCATGCATCTCTATTAGTTTACTTTAGCTGATCAATTTCTTAATGTAGCTCCATTCATGAACTCTTTTCAATGAAAAGTTTCAAAATTAACAGTGTTGTGAATAATGCCGTGACCTCCCTCTAGGTAGCTAAAATGAAGACTGTAAATTAAAATAATTAAAAAATAGACATCCGCGGATCATGCTCATACAAATGCAAAGAACAGCTGAAGGAAAAAGAAATTTCAGGCATTTCCAACCTACTGCTGCTTGGAGTTCTGAATTGACAATTTCATCATGCTGTCAACATACAAGATTTTAGATTGACTATCTTATTCATAACATTTCCAGAAGACTGAATCCAGCATTTTCAATCTTTAGCTGCTATTGAGCTTTCACTCAGATCATGGACTTGAGTTTCTAAATCGGCGAACATTATTAAAAGTTTCACACTGAAACCCCCAACTCAGCTCCCATCACTTTGGTTGCCCCACCACATGTTATAAACAGATTTTCGTGTAACTGTAAGAATTGAGGCTTTTTGAAGCATCGCGCATGTTATTGGAGAAACTAGTTTCGTAATAGAGGGAGGTCAAATGTATTGATCCAAAGGATCAAGTGAATTGCTTTTAGCCAATGAAATTACCTCCTGCCAATTATATTGTCTATTTTGCTGCACCAAACAAAGTCAACCGAGTAATTACCCGATAACTCAATTTATCACACTGATAAACTCGGTCGAACGAGGCAGAAAGGAGGGTGGAAGAACACTGATAAACAATTCCCAAATACCAGTGAAACCACTTAAAACACTATAAATGATAATATATACAGTTTAGTATCACCCCACTAGTGGACTAATGCAAATCCTGCATTTTAATTGGCTACGCTACTAGAGGACTATTAGTAATAGACCGAGTAGTGGACAAGTGTGATGCTTTCTTTCGTTATAGTCCCAAACACATATTTCTTCAACTTGCAGTTGGTAACTTTATTATTGCATTTTCTGTCCGACTTGTTGGGTGATACTAAAACAATTAGACCCTACACCCTCAAGGGCCACGGGTCTAATTGTTAAATATTTCAATTGGTCATCCACTATTGGTTTTCACAAGATCCTGCCAGGGCATGTGTCTATTACTAACCACTGCTGACCACAGAGTATGGACAACTGCTCCTTGTTGTTAACTCTAAACTGAAAATTAAATAAGAGATATCGATTTAAGGACTTCACTGTGATATTTCCCACTTGAATTAGTTGCTGCTGCAGTAAGTGAGCCTGAAGCGAACCAACGAGGCAGCTCTCTAATTGGGAGAATGATACATTTTTCTTCGAAATGCAAGGAATTGTGGTTATCCTGCTCTGTTTTTCATTTCGCTTCTCTTATCCTCAAACTACAGATAGTTTACACTGTCACACAACAAAATAAAATTGAAATCGTTCAATAAAAAAAGAGTTTTGTATGGAGGTGCCATGTGATCCACCAACATGGCGGCCGGTAATCAGCAAGAACACCTGGCGTTGACTTTGCCATGAAAGCGTTTACGTTTCACTCATGAGATAAAATACGTGTGTATGAACACATCTCTTATGTAATTTACTTGAAAGGCTCAAACTGCTGAGATTCATAGCGATAGACTTCTTTTTTTCAACAAAATAGCTTTGTATCAAGGTGTCACCCAAGGTGACAATTCGGCAATTCAAAATGCTGTACAAGCAAGTGGGGTCTGGAAGGAGGTCCAGTTGGGGTCCAGTTGGGGGGTCCAAATTGAGGGTCCAAGACCTACATGTACTAAAAATTTAATCTCCTTTCATTTCCACACATAAACTTTTGTTAAATTACCGCGAGCATAATTGAACATCTCCCTTCCCCTCGGCAGAATTTCTATCATTTAGGTAAACTAGTACTTTAGTGCAGTGCAGGCTGTCTGTTGATTTCACCATTTTGTTGTTGCATGTTTGCTTTCGGTCACTCTTGCATCTAAACCTGTTGAGCATGAAGATATGATTGGACTAAATACGAAAGACACTCATTTGAACTGCAGAGGGACATCACAGTTATGAAAATTACTTGAGCAGTAAGCAAAGGAAAACCTGAAAACTTTCAGCTTGAACAGGATTTGAATCGGTAACGTGTGGGTGGCAATTAAAGTGGTACTATGATCAAAAAATCATTGCCTTTTTTTCTTCAGATTTTCAAAGCGTGTTTGCTTAACACTTAACTGGCAAAATTTTGAGCTTTGAGTTTTATCCAAAGGCTGTTTATTTTGAGTGTAAGTTTTGGATTTCACGGTCCGCCATTACTCACGTTCAAAACTGGCCGATTGGACCTCAGAGGGTTGGATCTAGAGAAAGTGACGTCATTTACCCACTAGCTTAAAATTTCAGCGTGTAAACGCAATTTATTACATATGCAAAACACGGGTTTAAAAGTCTGAAAGCCCGAAACTCCCGTGCTGCATATTAATTCAGCCGCGTACACGCGCATTGCATTCTTAAACTAGTGAGTCTTTGACGTCATTTTCTCCTCGACCCAGCTCTCAAGATTTTAAAGTTAGTAATGGCGGACCAATAAATAAGAAAATTCCACTTAAAATAGACAGGTGTCTTTTTAAAATCAGAACTTAAAACTTGGGTCAGTGTTTAGTTAACATAGTTTTGAAATCCAAAGAAAAAAAAGAATTGTTTTTTTGGTCGTAGTACCACTTTAAACTACTCTATTACTGAGCTGTCTTGCTGTCTAGGATAGGAGCTGGTCAATGGTGATATGATCCCATAAGAGGTGAAATTTTCAGTTGAAAGTAGCCAATGTTATTTGCAGGCAATCCTGAAAACTGAAACAAACCTACCTTAAATGAGGTCTTCGTGATGATGGCCCTTCAAGTAACCAGAATGATGCCTTAGAGATCTTTTCTTACACCTTTTTCAGGTGCTGTTTCCAGTGATGGAAAAACCAAGTACACACTGCTATGTGGCCTTCTAGTAAGGCTGGGCTCACAAGTGTTGAGGGATCTGTTTGACAGACTAGTTGATCCACAAGACCTTTGCAGTGCCTTGAAATGTGATCCAGTGCACTCTAAGCTGCAATCTCTTCGAAAAGAAGAAATCCTCAATCCAGTGCAGTGGAGTAAATTGTATCCAGTTGAACCCTCGTCAGTCACATCTACAGGCTTTGACAGCTCTCTCTTGATTGTGCTTCTGAGGACAATTTGTAACCTGAGTCCTCCAGACACTGGCTGGGATGTTCTTCCCCATTCCTCTGACACCAGCTGTGAGTCTGACATTGTACGTTTGAAGTATTGGGTGAATACAGTATCAGCCCATTCCGAAGAGGCCTCTGTTAGCGGTGCAGAGTTCCGTCAATACAAAGGGCAGATCCAGAACACACTGGTACGATTGGGTGGAGCAAAATATGAAGAGGCCATTCATGAAATAGAGAAACAAGAAATGAATCCATCGGACGAGGAACATTTCAAAGAAATGCTGAAGCAGTGGAAAGAAAATGACAACAGAATTAAGGACAAACTGAGTCAGTGGGAGTGCACAGATGCAGGTGGGTTTTTCGGGAGCTAAAACTTAGGGTGCTGTTCATATGTTTCCTGTTTCATAACAGCGTAATACCACTTTGTTTCTTTTTTTACTTCACAACAGGGTAACAACTTGCCCTTGTTTGTTTACAAAATTGATGTTAATATTGTGTTGTAACATGCCTATTAACAACCATTTACATGATGTTCTTCAAATATTATGTTCGCTCCTTTCCCTTTCCAAAAAATTGGAACTTAGTGCTTAAGATTGTTGATACTGTATTCTCATATAAAACCCCTTCCATGCAACAATTACACTTTCATGAACTCCCAACCTTCTTTGACTCAATCTTCAAACTTCTAGCAAGTAAGCATAATCATTTTGTTACATTCTCTTCAAAAAGCAGCTCCCCAAACGAAATTTGAAATATTTACTATAATGTCTTTTTGGTTTGAAATTCACTAGATTTATCTGATAAACAATAATGAAAAGGTCGTGCTATCAAAATGAAATGATTTCTCCTCTGCTCTCAAAATCTCACACTCTGTTTATATTATTATAATTGTCAAAGTCTTAGCTTTCTATTTCTGCTATTTTGAGACAGATCTGATACATCTGAGGTTATTCTCTCTGACTGTGAAGTTTATTTTTAGATGATTAATTTCCTAAAGAACTTCAAACTTACATGTACCACTTTTAAATTAACTGTCCGAAAACAGTCTACTGCTTACAGCTGCTTATGGGAGCACAGTTTTATCAATGCAACAGCCTGTGGAGTTCCTCAAGGCTCTGTCCTTAGAAATTTTTGTTGTGTGTGTCTATATTGTTCTTAATGGTCTTGCTTGATGCAGGCCGTGGCACAGTCATCACAGAAAAGGTAATTGTTGATACAAATTACGGAAAGTGAAAACTGGAATTCGTTTGGTTAAACTATAAACTCCTCACTGTTCATTTGTTCATAAATCCTTTCTTCTTCTTTTACGTGGGCTGCAGGGGTTTCATTTTGTTTATTTGCCCTAGTGATGTGGTGCAAAGGTGCAGCTCTATAATCTTTTGATCTTTGCAATTCTTGTTTAATTTGTCGGTCGGAATTTTTTTCCTTGTGCATAATCATAACTCGTCGACATCATCAACCGTTGCTTTTGCCACCAGGCTCAGTGAACCTTGAACTTTTACGGAATCATGAAGCAGCCTTTCTATGCGGTATCTGGTGGAGGACTATTAGGCGGCAAGACAACACGAATTAATTCCGTTTTCATTGAAGAAGAAGGCAAGCGCAACTCAAATTTACGTCCCTAAAGGGGCGGGGCACACTGAATTACTCTTTGCCACACCATGCGATTCTCCATAGCGGTCGCCAGATCTTCTCTCTCTATATCCGAATCACTTGATGGAATCTCCGGAAACGCGAGTCACCGAGACGTGACATTGCCACCGGGCCTCCAGAGAAGCATGGAGTGTACCAACTCCCCCGTAGCCCTACGTCATTACATGTACTAACAGAAGTGTAAAAAACAAAACTTGCCATCATCTGTGAATGTGAATATTGTGTTGTAACATGCCAATTTAGGTGGGGGTACACTTGAATTTGAATGGAATTTTAAGAGGTATAAAGAAGGAATAAAAGAAAGAAAATTATTTTTGGAACACCAACAGACAGTTGCCCCCAACCCAAGAGCACACCAGGTTGGTATGGGACTCTTTGGGTGTCCATATATCAATTTTTAACTTCAAATTCTAATTTTTAAACTACATCAAACCCTAACTATTTCTTATTTCTCCAAATTTTACTACTCTTTTGAGAAAAACTAGTGCTAAAATCTCCTCCCAAATATACTTAAAAATCTTCAAAAAAATTTACAAAACACCCCAAAACATTGATTTGTGCTTTGAGTATGGGTTTTGTTTTGCTTGAAACGCGAACGAGATATTTCTATTAAACCGATTTTAAGCGGCGTGAAAATGGCTTTCAGGTGTGCCCCCGCCTTAATTACAGAAGATTGAAGTGATGCTCTCACTTATCAGCTAGGACACTTTAAGGATTATTATTATACATTGGTGTCACCAGCTCGATTTTGATTGGCTATAAGCACGCAGCTAATTCTTGGTTGCTCTGTTTCTCTTACGTCATACCTACAGACAATAGATTTTATATATGTAGAATTGACGTCATACCTACAGACAATAGTTTTATGCATGCAGAAGTGACGTCACCTAACACACTAACCAGCAGTTTGATCAGTTTTGTCATGGCGGAGCTCAGCTCAGGAATATGCATAATAAAACAATTATTGAATTCGGTTTTCGCATGTTACTATAATTATCAAGGCCTCAGTTTGTGTTATCCACTTCAGCCGTCGGCTTCAGCAGATAACACAAACTTTGGCCTTGATAATTATCGCTAACATGCTCAACCTCATCCAATAATCGTTAATTGTCTATATGAGACAATATATTGCTTAAATTGTCCTGATAAGTGCGAGGATCACTTAAATCTTTCGTCTACAACCCGCACTTCAGATAAACATTTCTTTCCTTCATGCCCATTAACTGTTCTTCAAAAAGTTTTTAAAAACGTTTTTAAAATATGTTCATTCCTCTGCTTTTCTTTAACAAACTGGAACTTACTGCTTAAGATTATGTTGTGTTCTCGTATTAAACCCTGTCCAGCAATATCACTTTTATGAACCCCCAGCAGTCTTTTACTGAATCTTCAAACTCCTCTCTGACAAGTAAACGTAAACATTTTGCTAGATTATCGTCAAAAACCAGATGACTATGCTTCCAGAGCCCAAACAAATTTTGGAAGGTCTTTTTGGTTTTGTTTAAGTAGGGAACTGACTAGATTTCTCTGCTAAACAGTAATTTGAAACAGCATTCTATCAATATGAAATGGTTTCTCCTCCACTCTCAATATACCAATTCACCCACTGTTTTAATAATTGTTATTGTCAAGGTCTTAGTTATTTCTGCTATTTTGATACTGATTACCGACTTGCTTTACTCTCTGATGTGTGATGTCTGGTTTTTGATCACTTGTACGTCTATTTCTTCTCATAGACCGTATTCATAAATGGCGGCCGCGCGGAACAGCCTGGTTTCGAATACATGAGAACGAGGCCTGGTAGGCCAGCTAAAACTTAGAGCGCACTTAGATTTGTATTATACTAAAGTTTCGAGGCGATAAATGTTACGCAAAAATATCCTGAAATCTTTATTTCTTGAACGATAGTAGCGGAAAAGATTCTATTAGTCTCTGTAGGCTTGGTAGGCCAGGTTGTGAAATCAAGGGATGAAATGGCCTCTACAAGTCTAGATTTAGACGCGGTTATTCTTACCGAAGACGATATTCCGGGAGCTGCTTTGGCTGGAAGAAACCCTTCTTCACTAAAGAATGAAGAACTCAAGTTTTGGTTGCGATGCCGTGGCGATTCACTAAATGGACTTAAGACGAAGGCACAGCTTATAAAGCTGTAAGCAACATGCTGGCAGCTTTGTTGTACAGA
Source organism: Montipora capricornis (assembly GCF_036669925.1). NCBI lineage: Eukaryota > Metazoa > Cnidaria > Anthozoa > Scleractinia > Acroporidae > Montipora > Montipora capricornis. Next base: position 62,097,261 of record NC_090892.1, on the reverse strand, counting down.
TTTGCTTTCAGAGATCAGGCACATATGATTTTGTTTCTGTAAAATTTAGAATTCCTTATCGACTACTTTGCAGTGTCGACGAGTATATTAAAAGTGGAAGAGATAAGATGGTGATCGATCCTGATCCCGATGAAATCTACACGAAAAGAAAGGCAAGGGTCTCGAACATTTCAAAAGACACCGCTCCTTCGTCAAGTGTGAATATCCGAGCGATGGCTGGGGGAAGTCGCTTGAAAGGATGCCTTCTTTCACAAGAGCTGAAATGAACCAGCACGTGGCAAATTCTGGAAAAAGAGTTGCAAATGCTGAGCATCATTCAATTCCGACCAATTTAAGGAAAGCTAAAACCTTTCTGGAGGACGAGTACTTGAAGGAGATTGAGGCAAACAGTGATGAAAGGTTCTTTTAGTTCCCTTGTTGTGGATGAAGCCATGATAAACAATATTGAGGAAGCCACAAGAGACCAGTCATCATCTGAGCAGTGGAAGAAGGAACGTAAATTTAGATTTACTGCTTCAAAAGTTGACTTAATCTCAAAAAGGCAAAGGAATCATGAAAAATTTGCAGGTTTGTTAAGACTCCTCTTTAAATCTTCAGCCTTAAAATGCCTCGAGCAAACTCTGGTTCCTTCCTTTATAGAAAAATTCGGCCCCACATCTCTTCTTATAGCATGGAGCCACTGTTTTCTTAGGTTTACATCATCTGGAAAACGAAAGAAGGAAACTTTTTCGCCTGTATCTTGGTCTCGCTTATCCTTCTTCGTGCAGAGCGGAACGCAACAATGTGTTGGCATCTCTCAGCTGATCTCCAAGGAGAAAAAGGTCCTGTCGACCAAAGTTATCCCCTACAGAGACTAATAGAATCTTTTCCACTACTATCCTTCAAGAAATAAAGATTTCAGGATATTTTCGCGTAACATTTATAGCCTCGAAACTTTAATATAATACAAATCTAATTGCACTGTAAGTTCTAGCTGGCCTACCAAGCCTCGTTCTCGTGTATTCGAAACCAGGCTGTTCCGCGCGGCCGCCATTTATGAATACGGTCTATAAGGAAATCTTTGCCGAGCTCATTGCGGTTTGCATTTTGTTTCATTAACATACAAGTTGCTCACGGAAGGCATCGTGTATTTAGGAATTTAATTCAAAAAATAAAAGAACTTGCTAAACTCAGTGAAATCTCCAATTCGAAGCCGTTTACCTTTGATAACGAGCCAGCTATTCGCCGTCAAAAACTGATAAAATTCTTGGGTGGCAAAAGCGCCAATGGTCCCATACATTCTTTGTAAAGTTTCGAATTTCAAAGCAACACTGCTCAGAGATTTTCCGGCGTTCACATTTTCAGAGATAGCTCATTATGCAAACTTTCAGCAATCAGTACTTTATTCTCGGCTGACTGATTCGAAAACAATAGCCTAATGAGGCACAATGTAAACTTGTAAAGATTCCCCCATGCATCTCTATTAGTTTACTTTAGCTGATCAATTTCATAATGTAGCTCCATTCATCTCTTTTCAATCAGGTGTGTCTCACAAAGATCAGTACTAGACTTGCCATTTAGCTTGGGTAAAAAGCCAGCTATTCGCCATCAAAAACTGATAAAATTCATGGGTAGCAAAAGCGCTATGATCTCATACTTTTCAATTGCTCAGAGATTATCCGGCGTTCAAATTTTCAGAGATACCTCATTATGCAATGAACTTTCAATATTCAGTACTTTATTCTTGGCTGACTGATTCGAAAACGATAGCCGTATGCTAATGAGGTACAAAATGTAAACTTTTAAAGATTCTCCCATACATCTCTATTAGTTTACTTTAGCTGATCAATTTCTTAATTTAGCTCCACAAATTAACTCTTTTCAATCAGGTGTGTCTTACAAAGATCACTCCTAGACTTGCGACATTAACTTTGCGATGTGAAAAAATTGCTATACTATCGAACTACGCACAGTTTCGGTGAAAAATCTTGCAACAAAAAGTGACTATTTCTTAAGTGATATTTGTTTTTGAAATATTGCTCAATGTTGGACCTTCCGTGGTGTCAAGATTAAGAACACAATAAGGTTGAGGTTAGAACAAAATAAACACTACAGGCAACACCTCTTTAAAAATTGTTTTTGTGTGTTGCAGATGTACCATATGCCGCCATTATTCTAGAGAGAATCCGCCAGGTCTACAGTGATCTTGAAAAATCTTTTCTACCTGTTCCATGGTGGGAAGACTTCAGCTTTCATCTAGATGATATTTTTACCAAGTTAAAGATTTTGGGCAAAGACAAGAAATGGGGAACATCGACTGATGAAATCACCAACATGACAGCAATCTTTAGAGGACACAAACATTGTCCAAAGCCACGCACTGTTTTGATCGAAGGAGATCCAGGGATGGGGAAGTCAACCTACTGTCAGAAACTGGCATATGATTGGGCAGTGAAACAAGAAGAATGGGACGAGTCTTTTCCCGAGATTGACTTTCTGCTGCTTTTGAACTGTCGTGATATCAAAACTGATATTTGGAAGGCCATTGATGACCAAATTCTTACCGAAGATTTTGACAAAGAAGCTAAGGAATGGTTCTTCAAATTCATTCGAGAAAATCAGTCCAAGGTTCTTTTAGTGCTTGATGGACTTGATGAAGTGGATTCCAGAAACGTTGACATGTACATCAACCTTTTGAGAAGGAAAGTCCTAGCCAATTGCCACGTTGTTATCACATCACGCCATGAAGCTGGTAAGATGGTAAGGCGGTATTGTGACACTCTGTGGGAGATCATTGGGTTTACTTCTGAAGAGGCAAAGAGGTACATTGTTAAGCACTTTAAGGAAAAGGAACACTTGGCAGATAAGCTACTTACACAGCTTGATAGCTTTACTTACGACCTCAGAGAGTTGACACGGAATCCTCTTAATACAACTTTACTTTGCATCCTTTGGGATGATTTTAAGGGTGTACTTCCATCGGAAAGGACACAGTTGTACACAGAAATTGTGGGATGTATTTTATTAAGATATGAAAAGAGAAATGGACCATCGAGTGGCGATGATGCTGACCTACTGGAAATTTACAAGGATGACCTGGTGAAGTTGGGATGCATGGCGTTGCAGTCTTTACGTAAAGGAGAGTTGTCTTTCGACGAGAATGAATTTAAAGGCAGTGCCAGTAATTTGATCAAGTTTGGGTTTCTCTCGATCCAGGCCGGTGGCAGCAAGAGGAAACCTTCCTCGCGATGTTGCTTTCTTCACAAGACCTTTCAAGAGTTCTTTGCTGCCTTTTATCTTGCTTATGAGATCCTTGATGGAGACACAGATTGTAAATCAGTAGTGACCGATGTAATGAACAGGAATGAACTGAAACAAGTGTTTTTATTCATGAGTGGTATTTTGTCCACAAGATCTGAAGAGATGACAGTTTCGTTGGTAAAAAGCTTAGCAGAGCTTGCAAGTTCGCCCAATTTGGGATTGGAGAATTACAGAGAAGAAATTTTAGTGTTTGTACTTGATTGTATATTGGAATGCAAATGTCATCATGGAGAGAACCTTCAGTCTCAGTTACTTCAGACTTTGGGACAGAACTTTCTTGTTGAAGATCTAGCCATAAAACATCTTAGATTCAGACATTTGAACCCTTTTTGTGAAATTCTCAAAGCAAACACAAGTTTGACTACTTTGGATTGGAGAGAAAACGGACTCGATGATGCTGGAGTTAAATCCCTTTCTGAGGCTCTCAAAGTCAACACAGGCTTGACTACTTTGAAGTTGAGTTGGAGCAAAATTAGTACCACTGGCACTGAATCCCTTTTTGAGGCTCTCAAAGACAACACAACTCTGACTACTTTGGATTTGAGTCACAGCAAAGTCGATCCTGCTGGCGCTAAATTCCTTCCTGAGGCTCTCAAAGTCAACACATGCTTGACTACTTTGAAGTTGAGGTGGAGCGAAATTGGTACCGCTGGCGCTAAATCTCTTTCTGAGGCTCTCAAAGACAACACAAGTTTGACTACTTTGAATTTGAATCGCAACCATGTCCGTACTGCTGGCGTTAAATCCCTTTCTGAGGCTCTCAAAGTCAACACATGCTTGACTACTTTGAAGTTGAGTCGTAACGAAATTGGTACCGCTGGCGCTGAATCCCTTTCTGAGGCTCTCAAAGTCAACACAAGTTTGAATACTTTGGATTTGAGTCAGAACCAAATCGGCGATGCTGGCGTTACATTCCTTTCTAAGTCTCTTAAAGTCAACACATGCTTGACTACTTTGAAGTTGAGTTGGAGCGAAATTAGTACCGCTGGCACTGAATCCCTTTTTGAGGCTCTCAAAGACAACACAACTCTGACTACTTTGGATTTGAGTCACAACAAAGTCGATCCTGCTGGCGCTAAATTCCTTTCTGAGGCTCTCAAAGTCAACACATGCTTGACTACTTTGAAGTTGAGTGAGAACGAAATTGGTATCGCTGGCGCTGAATCCCTTTCTGAGGCTCTCAAAGTCAACACAAGTTTGACTACTTTGGATTTGAGTCACAACCGAGTCGATCCTGCTGGCGCTAAATCCCTTTCTGAGGCTCTCAAAGATAACACAAGTTTGACTACTTTGAAATTGAGGTGGAGCGAAATTGGTACCGCTGGCGCAGAATCCCTTTCTGAGGCTCTCAAAGACAACACATGCTTGACTACTTTGGATATGAGTCACAGCGAACTTGATGCTGCTGGTGCTAAATCCCTTTCTAGGGCTCTGAAAGTCAACACATGCCTGACTACTTTGGATTTGAGTTCGAACAAAATTGATGCCGCTGGCGCTGAATCCCTTTCTGAAGCTCTCAAAGTCAACACAAGTTTGACTACTTTGGATTTGAGTAAGAACCAAATTGGTCGTGCTGGCGCTGAATCCCTTTCTGAGGCTCTCAAAGTCAACACATGCTTGACTACTTTGAAGTTGAGTTGTAACGAAATTGGTACCGCTGGCGCTGAATCCCTTTCTGAGGCTCTGAAAGTCAACACAAGTTTGACTACTTTGGATTTGAGTAAGAACCAAATTGGTCGTGCTGGCGCTGAATCCATTTCTGAGGCTCTCAAAGTCAACACATGCTTGACTACTTTGAAGTTGAGTTGTAACGAAATTGGTACCGCTGGCGCTGAATCCCTTTCTGAGGCTCTCAAAGACAACACAAGTTTGACTACTCTGGATTTGAATCGCAACGGTGTCGGTGCTGCTGGCGTTAAATCCCTTTCAGAGGCTCTCAAAGACAAACATTGGATTTAAATTGGAACAGAATTGGTCCCGCTGGCGCTGAATCCCTTTCTGAGGCTCTCAAAGTCAACACATGCTTGACTACTTTGAAGTTGAGTTGTAACGAAATTGGTACCGCTGGCGCTGAATCCCTTTCTGAGGCTCTGAAAGTCAACACAAGTTTGACTACTTTGGATTTGAGTAAAAACCAAATTGGTCGTGCTGGCGCTGAATCCATTTCTGAGGCTCTCAAAGTCAACACATGCTTGACTACTTTGAAGTTGAGTTGTAACGAAATTGGTACCGCTGGCGCTGAATCCCTTTCTGAGGCTCTCAAAGACAACACAAGTTTGACTACTCTGGATTTGAATCGCAACGGTGTCGGTGCTGCTGGCGTTAAATCCCTTTCTGAGGCTCTCAAAGACAAACACAAGTTTGACTACTTTGGATTTAAATTGGAACAGAATTGGTCCCGCTGGCGCTAAATCCCTTTCTGAGGCTCTGAAAGTCGACACATGCTTGACTACTTTGGATTTAAATTTGAACAAAATTGGTCCCGCTGACGCTGAATCCCTTTCTGGGGCTCTCAAAGACAACGCAAGTTTGACTACTTTGGATTTAAATTGGAACAGAATCTGTCCCGCTGGCGCTGAATCCCTTTCTGAGGCTCTCAGAGACAACACAAGTTTGACTACTTTGGATTTGAGTCACAACGAAGTCGATGCTGCTGGTGCTAAATCTCTTTCTGTGAATCTTAAAGTCAGCACATGCTTGAGTACTTTGGATTTGCGCGTTGGAACAGAATTGGTTCCGCTGGCGCTGAATCCTTTTCTGGGGCGCTCAAAAGTCAACAGATGCTTGATGAATTTGGTTTGATTTGCGACTAAATAAATCATTCTACCCGAGTCGGGCGCTAGGTCATTCTTTCTATTAAGTTGCATGAATTATATCTTTTCCCAAGATTTAAGGCTATTAGGAGTGACGATTGACGATGATTTAAATTTCAGCAACCATATAGGCACTGTCTGCAAAAAACAGCAAAGAAAATTGGCGCCTTCATGCGGCTACGAAATATATTAAAAAGTATGGCGAAACTGCTCATATTTATAGTTACCTAAGTCTGGTATTCGTCCTCAGTTAACGTTTGCCACAGCGTGTGACACTTCTGTCCTGCATCTGACTGCAGAAAAATAGAGAGCTTACAAGCCTCTAAGAGTGTCTCGTATGAAGAAGTTTTGAAGACTGCCAAACAACCGACTTTAAAAAATGGAAGACTTCAAGATGTTGCCATTCTAATATATAAAGTTAAGAATGATCTTTATCTAGCATATATGCAGGGTCTCTTGGAGAAAAATACTTATAATTGTAACGTACGAAATTCCGATTTTGTAATTACTAGATATAATTCTGTGAGGTATCTATGTCCTTTTCTGTGGTCAAAACTTAAGCAGAGTATCAGGCATTTAAGGTCCCTTCACATTGTTAAGAAAAATATTCGGAAACTGAGTTTGAATGGCATTTTGTCTGATAAATGTGAGTCATGTTTTTGATGTCAATTGGAAAATTTGAATGTGTACGTTAACAATATTTTCATTTTTTTAAACTTGTATATTCTGAGGAGGCAGTGTGGCCCAGTGGTTAGGGCGCTTGCCTTGAGATCCGGACTTCCTGGGTTCAAGGCCCGCTCTGACCACTCATTGAATTTGTTCCTGGTTTAACTTCCAGGCCGCACTTGTAAATCGCCAACTGGTTTGCCTCCGGCCAGTTGGGATTCTTAACAGTTGTTGTTGTTCTGTTCCGTCGTTTCGTTAACTGTGTTTTATTGGCCCTGAAAAGCCCCTATGGGGAACGGTCAATTAAATATGTATTGTACTGTATTGTATCCTTGGTTTTCACGTGACGTCATCAAAACTAAAAAATAAGGAATTATCAATCCTTTTGAGATTTTAGTTTAGTTAGTTATCAGAACAGCTGAAGACTTGTCTTTTCACAAATTTTCAGTTTGATAGGGTTTTTAGTCTTGTGAGGTTGAATTTCTAAGCTTTTGCGTGACGAGATATAAAAATTGCGGTCGAGAATGCTATCACGTAGGTTAAAACAGTGACTTATCCGCTGAGATTTTGTATGAGAGTAAGTACTCACATACTTTTAGATGTTTATGAGCCCTCAGAAGAAGACTACTGGCTTTTTATAGCAAAAGTCGATAACATATGTTTTTGTCAGCTTCCGGCCGCCATATTTGTGTCCCTGAGAGGGACACAAACATGGCGTCTCCATACAAAGCCTTGTAAATTTGAGCAAAACATTTCTTCGAATATCTCCCCCACGAAATATCGCACAGACCTGAACCTTTGTGAGATTGTTTGAATATTCATCTTCTTTTGTCTCTTTGATTCTTGACTTTATTTTGTTGAATGGTTTTGATGATGATGTGACAGTGAAAACCGGCAATTGTATATTACTTAGTCATAGTTTACATATTTTAATTGCAGGTAAGTGTGCCCAATTAGTTTACTATTGTAAAGTAGATACATTTAACCATAGTTAATCGAGGGACTGGTTATGAAACCTTAAAACCTTCAAAAGCGATAGCAGTGTTGTCGCAATCGATGTTGAATTGACCGTGACCGTGATCTTTTGTTTTGGTCTCGCACGGGTTCCCAAATTAGTGGCGCATAATTTAAGCAAAGGATTTGATTGGTTATCTATCGAAAAAAAAGTGTGTTTTGTGCAGGGTCAAGGCCAAAAATACGGACAAAAACATCAAACAAAGGAACTTGTCGAGTTTCATAACCATCTCCATTCATTAACTATGATTTAACAATACAATAACCTTTATTGCCAACGAGTCACCCTCGCGAGAGTGACGAGGCGGCAGCATTATAGAGCCGACGCGCTAGTTAATTTTGGTACAGCCAGAAGAAATCTCGAACAAAAAAGTAAGCGTAAGGTAATGTAAGAGTGACATCATCGGTGATTGTTTTCGAGGTAGCCAATGGCATCGCGGTATTTTTTAATCTAAACCAATCACATCAGGAGGATCATGATCGGTGACCACATTGACCTCATGGTCATTTTCTGGTGTAATACCGCATTGTGCGAAAAAATTAGGCAGGAAAAGGTGAGTGGAAATCTGATTTTATTCACTCGTGAGCGTTGTCTTCTTGCGTGTACTTTAATTAAGCTAGTGTTTTTGGGAACTAGAGTATCGCAAATCTAGCAACTAGCAGACTGAAAAATTGTCCAGGGAGGCAGTTATCGAGATCAGCTCGAAAACGGCGAGTGACGGTGCCAGTCACGGCTAGCTTGCCTAAAGTGCCAATTGCCTTTACCAGATCGACAATCGTGCCATTTAAGAAACATTCTTGACCAAGTCGGCCAGCGTGCCATAAAAACAATTAAGGAAAAAAAAAACAAAACCACTTGAATGTATTCACTGTAAACTCAATCAGAGAGGGTATAAAAACTCTTTATAATCAAGTTAGTGTGTCACGAGTGACACGGCGTGGCGCTGTTAGTTCGTCCGGTTGTTTTGCTTATCCATTAGCGTGACCAAAAGTGAAAAAAGCGTAGTTTGCCAGCAAGCCACAATCAGTCAAGCTTCTGAGAGCTTAGCAAAGCAGTTTGGATAGTATTTTATTCTCACTGCTCTCTCTCTCACGCTTGCTTGAGATTGGGCACCGACAGTCTCTATGTTAAAGCGTGTCCTAAAGTCCCAAATCCCAGGACCAGAGGACATTCCCGTTCTCAGCCTCCCAAACTCAAGACCCCCATCCTAAAAATCACAACATGACGCAGAATGATTAGGAAGTGCGTGGAAAGGCGGATACAAAATTTTTTAGATGGTTGATTTCTATGTAGTTCTCTGTTAGAACCGACGTCGCTGAACAGTCTGCTGACAACAAAATTATCTGGATCTCGGTAAGCAAGGCGAGACGTATCCGCCATAACATTTCCTTGCAAGACTTGGGCGATATCGTCACTAGAGATACGGGCATTGTTCGCCATCCCCTGGGCACCATCATTAACAGATCATCGATGTTTATTCATTCCAATTCATTAATGCTAACCGCGTTGGGGTTGAAACAAGGACACTTTTTCCAGTTTTGAAAGCAAGCGTTCACGAGTTAAGTGAAAAGAAGGAGAAATTGGAAATTATAGGGGCCCAGGGAATGACAAACTCAGCCCCGGTTATCCGAGAGGGAAAGTGAGCTTCCTTTTGAGAATGTCATCTGAGGGGAAAAAGGGGTGATAAAAATTGATAAACAAAGTTTTACAAGGTAACGCCTAACCTGGGAGAAGGGGGGGGAGGGTGGGTATATATGCACATATAGATATAAAAGAGCCAGGAAGTAAGCCTTAAATTGTTCTTTCGACACATGGACTTTCTCCTTGAGGGTGGTTGCGATGATGTCATAGCTGGCCGCTTTTGCATGGCCAATGGTCTTCGCCACAGAGACGAGCTCTTCTGTGAGGCGCACTGCTTCATATTTGGCGAAGTTTTCTAATCTGCGGCTATCATAATGTGTTATGCGGTTTATCAACGCCTGTACAGAGGTCCCCTGCGCATTCTCTAAACTTAATCCTCCCTTGCAAGGCCCAAATATGGAAAAGAAAAAGGAAGGGGAGAGTGAAGTGATTGCATTCGATGCCAAGGGGCATAATTAAAAATTATTGTACTGAGAGCGCGAAATAGTCAAAGAAACATCGCCAAACTATTGTCAATCTGTTGCAAAATTATTGAGTGCTGTTTTGCATACTATCCTGTGATGACAGAAATATTAAAAAATTAATACATTGTGCTAGATAAATAAGCCGGGTAAATCGGCAGCGCACCTCTTATTCCAACATGATTGGAATTTAAATGTAACAATAAGCATAGGACAATACGAAAATAAAACAAAATGAGACAATGCGGCGAAAACAAGCACTCAGGAATGAAAACAATTCAAAATTAAGGACGAAAATGAAACAAGGATCGCACTAAAACAATAACCTGCTCTATGCTGGAGTACGCGTTGAGGTAAACAAAAACGGAACGAGAATAATGCATAATCATCAGGGCGTAATGATTAAACGGGAAAGTGAACTTCAAGTTGCCGACAAAGCTAGAAAACGTAAAAGTTTAGAAGCAGGGCATAACATAACCAGAAACAAACTTGTAACTGCCCGCAAAAGGTTAAGCTAAATGTTTCAGTGGGGCATAAAGTGAAAAGGAAAGTGAATTCTAAATCGCCCGCAAAGCGAAGAAGCTACACGTTTCAAAGCAGGGCACAACAAAACTTAGAAGCAAGATTAAAACAGATCGCAAAGCAACTAAGCCAAACGTGATCAGCAGGGCATGAAATACATAAAAAGCCAACGTAAAATTGCCCGCGAAGCCTGAAAGCTACACGTTTTGAAGCAGGGCACAGTATAACTGAAACTGGAAATAAATTTAAATCTGCCCGCGAAGCAACTAAGCTGGACGTTATCAGCAGGGCATAATAGGAACTGGAAAATCAACTAAGAGTTGCCCTCAAAGCTAGAAAGCTACACGTTTCGAAGTAGGGCACAAAAAATGTCAGCAACAAACTTCAGTAAAATCGTTCGCAAAGAAGCGAGGCTGCCCGTTATCAGCAGAGCAAAACAGGAACTGTAAGTCAAGCAGGTCAGAATGTGAC
>NC_090892.1:62066372-62073872 GCF_036669925.1 Montipora capricornis | reverse complement strand
ACAATGAGAAGAGTACAGACTAACGTCACAGGCACGCACGCTGCATGGCTCACTGAAGCGCAGAAAACCAGCAAAACCAATCAAGCATAATGCGAGAGTTCTACAACTAGCAACACAAGACTTATCTTTAAGACCTTCTGCCAACTGCTGGAGCATCTCAGGCGTAAACAGTTCTTTCCTTTTCTTGGGCTTAGCTAGGACACGTTTGGATGCACCCATCATGGACTGGACCAAACAATGAGAGGACACTTTCTGAAAACCAGCTAACCCATGGACCCAATCTATACTGTAAACAGCGTTGTTGATAGGAGAAGCAGAAGAGGCACTTTGCAAAATTACTTGTACGTGCATGGCAACATGGAAAGGATTATCAGGCAAATAGTTGAGACCATTAGAATTAGCCCAGCGTTTGCAGCTGTTAAAACCTCCAAGGTACGTCCTAATCGTACCGTCAGCTTCGGACCCGAAGACTGTCTGTTTAACATCCTTCGCTATACTTAGAAGACGAGAGGGGGGGAGGGGGGTTGGAATCTTGAAAATCTTGCCACAAAGGGGTCTGAAAAATATCTAAAGATAAAACAAACATAAAACAATGATCCAATCAGAAATAAATCAACAAGAAAAAACAAAATTAAAGAAAATCAAATCATAAAAGTCAAGAAGTCAAATCATTTTTATCTTGATAAACAAACCAATCACTCAAACAAACGGACAGAGAAGGTCCCTTAACATACGGGCACAGATGGTCCCTTCATGAACGGGCACAGAAGGTCCTTTCATGTACGGGCACAGATGGTCCCTTAACAAACAAGCATAGATGGTCCTTAAGCAAACAAAAGGCCCCGTGAAAAATAAAAATACACGAATCTGCTAGAGAAGCCAAGAACTCTATGTCTGAGAACAATAGAAAACGCACCTCGTCAAGATCATCTGAAAAGAGAGAAAAAACACAAAAACAAAACAAAAGAATAAAGTTGTGTTAGCGGTTGCGAAACGTCAAGATGAATAGATAACCTTGACACCCCTTATTATACCACCAACAATTCCCATGATAGACATACCATCGAGAGAATATTTTCCCGCTTATTTTCAAAACGCGGAAAATTCATCTCTCTCGTAAATGTCTTCATAATGCCCCGCGTGCGCAATCATATGACACAAGACCCATTTGCCGAGCTTAGGCGGCAGAAAAATTTTTTGCTAATTACTTTAGCGGAGACTGAATCTCCTTCAAGGTAATTATGATCGGCAACATGAGAGCCTTAGTTCGCACGTGGAGTTAACACAACGCAAGTTTAGGTGTTAGGTGTAATGCCATCATTGACACTTACTCACCTATTAACGCATACTGTGAGAAACATAAAACCGCCATCAATGACAGAACTCGACATAAAAATGGATTTTTTCCAGATATCACTATAATGTTCGTGCGAGATCTCTGTGTGCATTTATTTGCGCCGGTAAATTCCAAATGGTATCTTCAACGACCTCAGCTAAGTCGGCAAAAAATTCACCTCCTCTTCTACTTGCACCCAGTAATCTATCTGCGATCTTTACAGAGATGAATGCACAAGCATTTGTTCCGTCGTTTGCAGGAACAGATTCTAGGTGCACAGGGCCATCAAGATCGTCATGTTCAGCAGTCTCCTTGAGCCGAGCTGCAATTCGTTGGTCGCAATGTTCTGTAGCTGTACCTTGGCTAACTTTCAAATGCACAACATCGACGTTTTCAGAAAGGCCGTTACTGCCTCTTTTCAAGATCTTAGCTGCTTCCTCTAAGGGCATTCGATGATGGCGTTCAAAGTTAACACACCCGCTGTAAACTTCCTTCAACCCACACCACACCGTAGCCCGTTGAATTTCATAATTTGTATCGGGCAAGGGATATTTCTTCTGTCTAAACAGAGAGCAAATAAATTTCTTTAGTTCCTCCGGAGAACTAACACATCCTGCTGATCGGATTTCTGAGCGATAGGGATATTTAAGGCTAGGGTTAATCACACAAAAGAAGATCATACCAAGAGCCCTTATGTCGGCAAGGGCTAAATCAGGGATTGAAGCACCAGATATCACCATCTCGTTGAGAAGAATCTCTGGCACCATAAAAACAACTGTTCCTCGGTCGTCGTTCGTCGTTTTGGTAGCAATGATAGTCTTCGTTTGAATGAGATGCGATCGACTCTCCCCAAAATCGGCGAGCTTGCAGACAATTGGTCGGGAATGATACTGTCGCGTGACTTCTTCATCATCTGACAATTCGGCATAATGCTGGTTGCTTATCAATATGTTGCCAGGCTTTAGGTCTCTATGAGCTATTCCTTTTGAATGCAGAAAAGTAAGTCCCTCGACAATTTCCATCGCTGCATGGGTTACAAGCTCATGGAATCCTTCGCAGCTGAATTCATCAATTTCCAGCAGAAAGTCGGAGAGGGAACTGACACGCACGTCTTGGCCAAATTGCTTAAAATCGAAGTACACGTACTCCAATATCATGGCGAGAGGCTGGCAACAAACGGCTTTAAATTTCACTATGTTTCTATGGTTCAGTTCATTAAGAAGTGCCACCTCTTTGAAGAATAGCTTCTTCTCTTCTTGATCCAGGACCTGCAGCATTTTCTTAACTACAACTGTTGTCGTTGTGGCATCTCCCTAAAATCTGTACTCGGTTGTATAAAGATCGCCAAATGCTCCTTGCCCGATTCTCTCCTTAACTGGTAATTTGTTGCAATCGAAGCGTTGGATTTTTGCGTCGATATAATTTCCAGATTTTGCTTTACTTGAAAGCTGAGGAAGGTTAAATTTTCGAAATAGTGCCATGTTTTATCGAGGAGAGCAGGAACACAACGCAACTGGAAGGACTCCACATGACGAATTTTCCCGCCGAAATGTTTTACGCGCAGTGGTTGACCCTGGGTTCCCACGTCTTCCGTCACGCGACGTTCTCCATGAGCCCTTTGCCATCCAGCATTCACGCCTATGTTCTAAGAACTTGAAATGTTTGGACTGGGGCTCAGCTAAGACAGAAAGTTACCATTTTTTGTGTAATTTTGAGCTAGTGATCCCCCTCCCCAAAACTCCGGTGTCCTTCTTTACCCTGCAGCTTGAGAATTCACACCTCCACCCCGTCCCCTAACTCTTATAATTTGTGAGTGGTTTCCGGTTGAGGTTAGGAGATTAAGGTCGGATGATATTCAGATCATGCAATCATGTCATGCAATCGCAGCGATAAAAATAACCTCTTACCGAACGACAAAATACCATTTAATACTTGTATTAAAGCTGTGTGAAGCCGACATTTGAATTTCTTCGGTGGGCTTGGAACCGGCTTCTAATTGCAATGAAATCTCATTGGTAAAAAATGTACATCTTTCTGATTAAACTGGTGAAAAATTCAAAACAACTCCGGCAATGTGCGTTCTAAAAAAAGGATGTTAACGTAGGTGTCGTCGACGGACTGGAGCAATTACAAAAACTACGACCCCCTAATTCTACTTTTAAAATTTACTTTTAAATTTACGCATATCGGCCAGACAGATAATACAGGAAGGGACTTCGAACGAACGGCCAAATTTCAACTTTATAATTAGAAATTAGACTGGATTCGGGGTCTCAGCTTTCGAATCACGAAACTACTTGTAAGATGGGTCTTGGGTTGGTCTGATTGTTGGATTTGTGGAAAGGTCTGTATGTTTTCAAGGTCTGCGTTTTCGAGGTCTGTGTTTTCGAGGTCTGCGTTTTCGAGGTCTGTGCTTTGGAGGTCTGCGTTTTCGAGACACCCACATGAAAGGTTTCGGTTTGGTAATTAACCTCGCCTTCCCAAAATCAATGATAACAGGATTCCATAGCTGTTCACGTTTCTCTAGCACAATGTCATTTGATTTCAGATCGTTGTGCAACACTCCAGCTTTATGAATGTGATCAAGAGCCTCTATAATGCTCTTCAGAATTGTTAGCCAAGAGGGCTTGTCCAATTCCAATTTTCTCAACCCCCTCTTTAAAGTGACACTCTGATTTTTATGTCCGTGGAATTGCGTAATAAGTCTCAAAGACATTGTCTTTGTAATAACTCCGAAAAGTAGAGGTAATCCACGGTGGCCGCCCAAATGGCTAATCATGTTGGCCTCATGAAGAACCTCTTTCTTTCTCTCTGCTACCGAACTTGGTTCTGATCGCAGCCGCAATTCTTTCACCTTGACCACTGTGCCTCTGTAGTGTGCCAGATAGCATACACCAAAGGTGCCACAACCCAATGTTTTTTCTGATCTAATGACCTCAGAAGGATTAATTTCTTTTACGTGGCTAGTTAAATTTCTTGGTGTTTCTGTTTCCGGTCTTCTTGGTGGATGGAGTTTCTCTAAATGATCACCCTGCTGCCTCACGCTCATAGCCGATGGTTTTGGTCCCGCAACAACAGTACTTAAGCTTTTATCTCGAGGCTGTGGAATACTAACAGACGGACCAGCTTCCTTAAGCGAAGTTTGGACACCTTTCTTTAGATCGTTCTTCTTCTTTCTCCAGCGCTTCTTTGCTGCGACTCGCAGCCCTTTCATCTTCTCTCGGTCTTTTAAATTGTTTCGCTTGTTTCGAGCCATTCTCGTCGACACGATAAAAAAAAAAACTATTTACAGGTATGAAACAATATATACGAAAATTGAAACGAGAGAACTGAAGCAAAATGCAGCTAGCGAAGAAATATTTAACTCGTTAACCTGTTGCGAGAGATTGTAGTAATATGAGCTTTACAAAGCATGGGAGTGTAGCCATCTCGCTGGGAGTAACTTCGTCGAACAATGGTTTGAGCAGGGGGTCGGGAAGTTGTGCACACGTTTGTTTGCCCAAAAACTGAAAAAAACTTGACAGTTAGATACTTAAATAATCTTTTACTAGTTTACACGATTTTCCTCATTAATGACTTCTTTGTGTGAATTCTTGAGGGGAATTTTTTGGGCTACAACCCTCTCCCTCAAAACTCGGTAACATCGACATTAATGACACATTTTGCATTTGTTCTGATTGGTCAGTAGTGTCGCGTAACCACATGCCAGCCGATAACATCCTTCCCGTAGCACAGAGTGCGTTAGCGAGGAAAACATGGCTGTTTACAGAACTCGCTGCGATGTTTGTCATTCGGAATTTAATACAACGACTGCGCTTATAAAGCACAGGAAGGCAAAACATAGTGGTGCCCAAGCTATCATGTTTTTACCGTTTTACAAAGGTTAGGAAATGATAGAGCTTCCAGGACGAACGAAAAAAGGCCGCAGGTCTGTAATCTATAAACTGTGGGTAGGTGGCATCGTGGAAAGTATCAACTCATGCCTCCATTCCAAAGCTATGGGTAAGTGGAAGCCCCTTAACGTAATATAATACGATTTAATAAACATCGTTGAAAAGTAATCGATAACATAAGTTGTATTATCACGTATGATCTCGATTGACGTGGCTAAAATCTGTCAGATAATACTTGCCCATGTGCAGCCGTCCCCTCCCCTCAGGAAAACTTAAAGTGTCTGTGAATTGTTTGCTTTTTGAACACGCTTATCAACGACAATCTTTCCGGTACACAGGTTAGGAAGTTCGAAAAATAAAATAAGATAAAATTGCTCGGGAAAATGCCCGGATCATACAGTTGGTAAATCTGCTTCAAGGAAAATCAAAATTCAAAGATTCAGCTAAAGAAAATAAAACTCAACTTGTCATGTTCATAACAATTAAACATGCACAAAGTCAATAATTCAAGGTTCTTCATAGCCTAGTTAGGCTCTTTATAATGAGCGCAGTGCGGTATTTAACTCTCTCTTTTTTTTTTTGTGCGTTTAGGAAAGTGGTGTCGTGTTGACAGATTTGATGTACCAGAAGAATATTTTAAGGCTCTTTTAGGGGACATGTCCAACGTATTCTTAAACAGTGCAAGAGAGAAAAGACATTTTCGCCCTCCCGTATTGAAAGACATTACCAGAGTCTTGCACTTCCGAACCTATGATATTGACGACATAGTAACCGCTCTAGGTGAACAAAGTGGCTTCAAATTATATTTAAAGAAGACCTACCTTGGGAATAAGGAAGTGATCAGCGCTGAATGTAGTACAGAAGATGGTAGAACAGCACTTCAGAGAGCCAAAGCAAGGGCACATGGCCAAGAAGCAAAGAGAACACCAACCCTACAAATTCAAATTGTCGTTGGGTGTGGTGAAGGAAGGGCAACAAGAGAATTTGAACTAATCTGGTGGCCAGAAATGTTCTCTGCCAGTCTGCACGGGAAACTAACTTTGCGATTCTATGTTTCCAGAGTGGAGTTTTGAAAGCATAAGCCTCAATTGTAGTTCTCAAAATTAATGATATTCATGTTCGCGATATTGATGTTCTAGTTGTTGTTGGCCTTTGCCTTTTTTATTACAAACACATTAAAGATTCTTGTTTCTTTTTCTTTCAACAATTGATTCTTGCTCTATTGTACTCTTGTAGTACTTGCAGTACTTACAAGTACTCTCTTCAGCTGACAAAGCAGAAAAGACAAAACTGAGTTTAATATTCTTATTTTTATATTCTGCCTTCAGATAACAACAACTCAAAATTCATTGAGCTGACTACCCAAGAGCAGAAGGAACCGAATTACTATGTATTTGTGTGTGTTCTAAAGGTTATATTCTGCCTTCAGATAACAACAACTCAACATTCATTGAGCTGACTACCCAAGAAAGACAGAACCGAATTACTATGTATTTGTGTGTGTTCCAAAGGTTATATTCTGCCTTCAGATAACAAGAACTCAACATTCATTGAGCTGACTACCCAGGAAAGACAGAACCGAATTACTATGTATTTCTAGCTGTATGTTCTAAAGGTTATATTCTGCCTTCAGATAACAACAACTCAACATTCATTGAACTGACTACCCAAGAAAGACAGAACCGAATTACTATGTATTTGTGTTTGTTCTAAAGGTTATATTCTGCCTTCAGATAACAAGAACTCAACATTCATTGAGCTGATTACCCAAGAAAGACAGAACCGAATTACTATGTATTTGTGTGTGTTCTGAAAGGTTACATTCCGCCTTCAGATAGCAACAACTCTTAATTGAGTTGACTAGTATAGGAAATTAAAAAAAAGATATGATAATACGAAAAACGAAAATACTGTTGAAAAGACAAAATAAGTTAAACACTCCAATTTAGAATCTGTAACATGAGATTTTTTCCATATTGCAGAATCGCCACTGAAATTTCCTGATGCACAAGGAGCCCATTTCAAGGAAATCTTTTGCCGCCAAAATTACACCAATTCCACAGCTTCCCATTCCAACCATGCTTGAGCCTACAGGGGCTTGTGAAGGCATTCCAAAACGTTTAAAACCATCACACTTTTGCAAGAAATGAGTTTGGAGAGTTGGGTGAGATGGATGCATTGTGGCAAACAAGTCTAACAAATCTTTGATGACAGGAAGTACCATGGGCGGGACTACTAATGTTAAGCCATCATCAAAATACATATGTCCAT
>NC_090892.1:62053872-62058872 GCF_036669925.1 Montipora capricornis | reverse complement strand
TTCAGAATCAAGAGCCCACCTCTCGCAAATAATTTTTGCTTTTGTCGCACTGGATACTCAGAGCGTTTTCGTTATATTCTTCAGATAAATTTAGCACCCTTTAACTTCTTCATAAAGTTCCATCAGCGGCCTTTTAACTGTGTGAATGAGTCTCACTTTAAGTAATTTACGCATTCGCGAAACGGTGCTTGTCAGGCTCAGAAAAAGCTTAAACTCATTGGTAGAAAAAAACATGTCGGCGCTTTCAGTTGCTGATTCGATGGCTTAGCGGTTAAGACAGAAGAGAAGTAATCTTGAGTGTCCTCTGGTGCGAGGGTTAGAATCCTTCGAGGGGCGTGAATGTTGTGGAAGCTTAAGGTAAGTGACACAGTAAGAAGGAAAGAGAGGGAGAGACGGTAAGTGGAAGAAGAACGAAGGCAAGGGAAAATTGGAGAAGGGTGTTTTCTTTTTATCCCCCCTAAAAATCCAGGCCCCATTTTTTTAATTACATCACCAAAAATAGGGAACTCCCCCCTTCTTTAGACAGTTTATTATAACTTAGGTGGAAAAAAATCAACCTAGGTTGAAATTAATTTAACCTGAATTTTAATTCAACCTGTAACATACACCCAGTGGATGACTCGGAAACTGGAGCTAACGTGGTGGTCTTACATCTTCGGAGAAGAGATCGTTGGTAATGAAAAGACTGATACCGTTGGTTATTTCATTGTTGGTGTTGAGCGGTGCTGTGGCGATTAAGTTCTTAATTCCTTTGCCATCCTCAAGCAAAGTTGTGCTGGGATCAGTGGGAAATGAAACAAATCTAAACAGTACGCTGTGCGTTGACCTATCCACCTCGTGATCACTGACTTGACAGAGTCAGTTTAGAAGGAATGTACCATTGATGATCTCATAGATTCCTCTCATCTATCTTTTCGTGTTTTGAGAAGTTAAAAAATAATTTTATTGAATGTTTACAATGAAAAACATGTCTATTTAAACTTACTCTTCAAAAATAGACTCACTTTTTATGTATATAAAAAAAGGCCTTATATTTACTTATGTGTATTAATGCGTTGGTAATTATAAAAGGGTATTTATTACATAGTTAAAAGATAAAATGCCTGTTGCGGTAAAAGTTGACCCGTTGGTACAAGGGCTCCTTTCCTGCAATCTTTCCTTCGCAACGAACCTCTGCTGAGCAGAGTCTCCTTCGATCCTCCTAGATAAGAGGGTCAGGATGGGGATGCTCGGCCAATAAGCCATAAGTTAAAAAACACATCGTTTCGCAGCTAACAGTTTAAGTTTTGGCCGAATCTCAGCTATCAGTGAACCCGTATCCATACCCTGCTCAGCTAAGTCGTGAGAAGGAAGAAAAACTGCTCGCAGGGTAAAATGAGCCACACACTCCTTCACATTGTCTGACCAATCATAACGCACTATCAAATTCTACAAGTACACTTAGCAACCTGTGAAAGGGAAGCCAGCTATGGACATGCATGCCATCGGGGGGAAGGCGTAGCAATACTTCTGAGACGCTCCGGCCGTGCGTAACTTTGGACTTCGGTGGATGTGAATCTGGTTCACTTATCGTGAAGATTTTGTTGATACATGTAAAAAAAGAGGAAATGACCAACGCTCTTATGAAGGGTTAACCCTCGAAACGTCAGCTTGTCAACTTTTTACAGTGAATTTCAGCGTTCAAATGTATCAACAAAACCTTCGTTGATTAACTCTCTAACCGACGCCGCATCACAGTTCTTCAAAAACCACTAATTGTGACCCAACTCAATTTAACTTAAGTTAACCACGTGGATCCGCCAATTATCAATGAGCCAGAGAATCGACCTCCAGCTGAAAATTTCTGAATTTTTGGTCGTTAGAAATAAGTTTTACTTCCACAGGTAGTTAAAGTAAAGGGCCAAGTTTTTTTATATTACAATTCAAAAAAACAAAAACAAAAAAACAAAACAAAACGTAACGCAAACGCGCATTCCATTGCGCGGAGACGACGACGATTTGAATTAGCAGATGCCCCCAGAACAGGCCATTGGCAGAGACGTCGCCAGCGCTACCAAAGAGAAGGTATCCTGCACATGAAACATTACAGTATTTTATTTATGTTGTTTACTTCTAGTCTGTTGCAATCAATGGCGTAAGAGACCCATCGCTGTCATTGCTAATACTTTCAGGTTTCCGATTCCAAGATATCCATGAAATTAACACACCCATAACATACAACAAAACAGTTCTCAAGAAATCATGTGCTGTCGCTCTCCCGTAGAATGACTGGCCAGCGAGAACTGCTGACAAAACAAGACAGCAAACACCACAAAAAGAAACAATGCACGCGAAGACAGCTCCGTAGTCACGCCGAGCCTCAAAGATCATGAAAAGTGCAAAGGTCAGGGCAAGACAAAAGAATGAGACTGTCAGTAAAACAACCAAACCCCATGTTGGGTTTGTCATGATACCAACAACCAGCCAACAAAAGTGATAAAGGGAGAGATTTGCTGCTATTCTTGTTACAAAATCTAAGAGGCGGTCGTGCGCGCAATGAATAGGACCCAAGCAAAATGATAATATCAGTGCTTCAAAAAAGATAAACCCAAGAATAACATAAATGTCCCATGGAGCACTTCCAGACACTGAATACATAACGACATTGATTATAATCGCGAATTCAGCAAAAAACAAGAAAACACTTAAGACTGTAGCGGATTTTACCAAGGACTGTTGTTTCTTTTCACGAAACACTTTTAACGAACGCAAAATTAAGGTGGAAAGATAGGGACCCATTAGAAAAACAAAAAGGCAGGAAGACCATATAACTGTTCTAATATATGAGCTGTGTTCAGTTGCCTTTATGTTTGGTATATGGCCCTCCGTGACGCATTCAGCTGTGTTAAGCCTGGGATCCGGTGATCCTGGAATGGCAAGATCCTCAAACTGCAAAGAAATAGATGCATTGAAATCAGTCTCTGGGGCCCAAGATAACCGTATGAATAGACTGCGTGCAGTCTCTCTTTTGCTCTAAACAACTAGGTTGAACTTTCAAAATGACTGCAACTGCGGGTCACAAATACTGCGGGCTTTTTTTGAGAGACAACCTGCGAGCGGGCTAATCTAAATGCATTTGCTGACGACCATCAAATTTATTATAATCACGGATCCACAGGCACTAGAAGAATGCTTGTGTAAGGAAGTAGAAACAGCAAGTCAGTGGTACAATGAAAACGGTATGATTGTCAACAAAAGTAAACATAAAGCCCCAGTTGTTCAAACGATGGATAGCGCTATCCACCGGATAAATCACTAATGTATCCATTTGATAGCGCAATTGGTTTCGCTATCCACTGGACAGTGGTTTATCCGATAAATAGCGTTTAACTCATCCACCCTTTGAACAACTGGGATCAGTCCTTGATCATTGGTGACACAGAGACGGCATATACCTTCTGTTTTCCAGTTACAGGGTCATATTTCGTGTGCAATGATAATAAACTTCAGTTTGATAAACATGTATCTTCCATTTGCTAAAAGGGCAATAACCACTTAAATGTTATGATAAGATTCAGAAAACTGATCTCCAAAGCCACTTTGATTAAACTGTATATAAAGGCCTTTATCCTGCCGCACTTGTATTATTGATATCGTTCATCGGTGTGGCATTTCTGAGGCGCGCAAAACAAGGAGAAAATAGAGGCTTTAAATAAAAGGATTCTTAGGTTTATTCTAAATGATTTTGAATTCGCACTGTTATAACTTATTGAACAAAGTAAATTGTGTTTCTCTATATAATAAACGTATACACAATATGTTAATTTTACTTTACAAAAGTTGATTTTTAACTAAGTATCCTATCTATAAGAGGAATATGTTTACTTTCCGTTGAACCTCTAATAATTTACGCGGTAATTATACTCTGATATTCCCTATACCTAAAACAACCACTTATGGCCTTCGTTCTTGTTCTTATCATACCGCTAATCAATGGAACTCACTACCAGAGTCTGTTCGAACTTAGCCAGCCTTGCATTAATTTAAATTTGGTGCATTTTTACTACAGTACTTTAAAAATTCTGTATATAGATTTATTTCTTCTAGCGATAATTTGCAAATATTGTACGGAATCTTAGTCCGTAAGTTATTGTATGTTTTGTTGATCTCTTTCGTTGTTGTTTTCTCGGAAAAAGTAGCGTCTATAATAGCTACTCTTAAATTCGAGTAAAACAAAGTTTATGTTATGTGTTATGTTGTTTCCTCTATTATCCCTACTCTTTTAAACACCAAAAGGCGTTCAGTGGTAGTTGTCAAAGAATGAAACTTCTAAAAACGCTAGCATTTGGAGAACGGATGGCTTAGTGGTTATCAACAGTGCCTTCCACCTCTGCGACCCGGGTTCAACTCTTGGCCCCGGGATAGTACGTGGCTTGAGTTTCAGTCGATCTCAACCTGCCTCCGAGGGTTTTTCTCCGGGTACTCCGGTTTACCTTCCTCAGCAAAATCGACTCACAGCCTATTCCATCAGGCTGTGCTGCTGTGCTCCGAGGTCATCCATGGGTCGTGTTCAGGGGCCGAGCGCCTTGCCGGCAGCACAGCTCCTTCTGTCCGAATCCGTGGAGCCGCGCCCTTAGCAATTTAGTCTCCGACTGCGCGAAAGGGCGATCAGCAGGTCACGTAATATTATTTTTATTATTATTATTATTATTATTATTATTATTATTATTATTATTATTATAATATCACCATGTTTGGCTTTCTCTATCGATTCTAGCCTAATTTTCTAGGTTACAAGCTGCAAAAACTCTGCATTTTATGTTGTGTTGGAGAGCGGGACGGAAAAGATGCACATTGAATAAAACGCACGTTCGCAGCCTGTAGTTCTATCGTTGTTACTTACTTACTTACTGTCGCCTGTCGAGAACTGGAAACAGTACATGTAGTTACAGCAGCAGCAGCATTAGCATGCAGTAGTTGTAGTTAAAACAAATGATAGTCTGACTTATTCCTCATATTCC
>NC_090892.1:62046372-62048872 GCF_036669925.1 Montipora capricornis | reverse complement strand
CTTTTGTTCCTCGGTTAATTGAGGTATATTCAAATTCTCTAGAAACTTTACAATGTTCTGACGGTTTTCCGCATCACTATTTAAACTTTTGTATAACTCTCGATAAAAACGTTTTTGTTCTTGAAGAATGTCATAGGGATCTGTCTTTACGACGCCGCTTATTACTAGTTTTCTTATATGCTTTTTTACATGATTCCTTTTTTCTAAGTTTAGGAAGTATTTGGTACTTTTCTCGCCGTGTTCATGCCATCGTGCTCGGGCACGGATTATTATTCCTTTGACTTTTCCATCATAAAATGATTCGAGCTTATCCTTAGCCGCATTTAAATTGTCGCCATTCGAGTCATTGGGGTTCGTTTCGAAAACCTGTTTCGCTTCAGTATATTCTTTTTCAAGTTTTGATCCTCTTTCGTTTCTCTCCTTTGCCTTCTTTTTGAAATATTTTATAGCATGAGCTCTTATGTTATATTTTATCCAGTCCCAAATGTTACGGTGGTCTGAAAGTTCTTTTCGGCCCTCCGTGATCCAAATTGGTACCATTTTTGTAAGGTCATCAATGTACTCATCATCCTCCAATATAGAGGTGTTCCCAAATTCTAAATAGATAGCAGAATGGTCAGTTCTGATGGCGGGGATTATATCTGTAACTTTTTTCCAGTCGTGTCAATTGTAAGAAATCAACCAATAATCCAGGCGACAAAATATCGGCGGAGATTGTTGACTCCACGTAAAACTTTTAGTTTGTGGGTTTTTTAGATCTAATTGACTTTGGACATCATTGATGGAATTTATCACAGATTTCCTAGGTGTCATTATGCCACCTTTTTTGTCCAGTATAGGATTCAGAGGACAATTGAAATCACCTCCAATCACAATATTTTCTTCTGAATCTAAATTTTCGGTCCGCAGCTTAGTTAACACATTTTTGAGGAATTTAATGATGTCTTCGTCTTTGTTTGGTGCATAAATGTTTACAAGAACATACATTTTATCTTTGATAGCGGCTTTAAGAACGATATACCTCCCCGATGTATCTACAATCTGAGAGTGAATAACGCAGTCAAGACCTTTTTTGATCAAGATTGCAACACCTCGAGAGTTTGAGCTCCCATGAGAGCAAATAAGTTCTGCACCCCATTCATTTTTCCATTTTAACTGTGTTGACAATATCGAATGAGTTTCTTGCAGGAATATTATATCCGAGTTTCGTTTTCGACACCACGTGAAAATTGTTCGCCTTTTTCTGAAATTGCTTAGTCCCCTCACATTGAGAGATAGTAGATTAAGAGAATGATCGGTCATTGTAGCTGAATCGGGGAAGTGATATTATAGAAGAAGTCATATAAAACGAAAATGAAATCGATGGTATAGCAGAGTGCAAGAAAGTATAGTGCACATAAACCGATAATATTCGCCTAAAACAAATTATTAATCTACAAAAAAACATACAGTAACGTATGAAGTAAGAAGTTTCCAGAGCATTCACATTTCTGATTAAACAAGAAGGGTTAAGTAGTTTAACACTTATTACACACATAAACCTTAAACTAAATTAAACTATAGATGTTCTGTCGCGCTGTGACCGCTTTGGCTTTGGTTTCCGCTGTTTCTTGTGTCCATAATGCTCCCTTATCGCATACGGGGATAAATTACTGAATGCTGATTGGCTGAGACGGAGAGCATTTTCCTTAATCACCAGAGCACTTTTGGTAATCAAGAGGGCTAGATTACTTGAACCTGAATGGTTAACAGTTGCTTAAGTTACAAGAGAATCTTCATCCAGAATAAACTACTTTTCGTCCACATATAAGATATATTTCAAGCGCTATTTCTGTTGACAGCAACGATTTATTGTGAATTGAGCTTTGACCGAATGGGAGCGCGTGCTTACCTCAATAATTTTGCCCTTTATGTGATAAACATGTAATCTCAATGCGCACTCCTCCAATCCAAGATTAGTATTACTGGTATTTTCAAAGTTTTCCAAATTGTGAAAACTTTGAAAATACAAATGAAGTTAATGCTTTATTGCCCTCGCGCCATGCGATTACCTATATATGCCTTTCAGCCTCTTGTTTTGCGGGAAGAGAACCTTCAAATTCTCTTTTCATTAATGAATTTTGTAATTTTCAACCTGCAGGAGCCCCTAACCAGGAACCAGCAACTCCAGTACTACAATCTTGTTCTCAGTAGGTCTATGTTACCGCATTTTCACCACGCCCGAGGAGTGGGGGTAAGGGTTGGGAGGGGGGCTGAGGGGTAGAGGGGGTGAAGGGAACCATGGCTGAAACAACCCAAACCTTTACGAAAATGCTAATCTTAGGCCTAACCCCCCACCCCCGGAATAGTTATGCCGCATTTTCACACATGAAGCTATTTTTAGTCGAGTCGGCTTGCACAAGTGACCATTGTCAATCCCTTGGCTAATAATTTCTCATGCAAGACTTAGCTGCAAAGGTCTGGTTTTGCGGGAAAATTAATCTAAATATCAAATACAAAT
>NC_090892.1:62033872-62041372 GCF_036669925.1 Montipora capricornis | reverse complement strand
ATTGTCGAACATCTACTAAAATGCATTTTAAACACAGCTTTATTATCCTTGTTGCTGCAAAACGCCACACATAGTGTTTTAAATCATCACTTCACGTATTTTTATTCCGGAATAGGGTCAATCGAACGCACCCTTTGTTGCCCTTTAAGTTAGTTCATTGCAGCAACATACTGAAAGCAAAAAGATCCAAAAAAGGGGCCCCATGAACTCACGAGCACTGCACATTTCACAGAGTAAGAACTAGCTGAGTTCAAAATGGTAGAAGGAGAATTGACCCGACCGGCTTACTCATACTGCACAAAAGCAGATAACAAGGACATCCCATACCGGTGTCCACCATATTACGAAAGAATGCCCCCTGAATGCCGCAGAATGCCCCCTGACTAGGCCCATCGGAGATCACACCTTTGGCGCTCGTTTTGTATGAAGTGAGTCACCATTTTTGCTAGCCCGATCCGCCCCTGAACTAGGGAATTGAACTGACGTTAGGAAAAAAGGTGTCATACCAGCACTTAAACGCAGTTGCCAGGGATAAACGTTTTTCTCGGCTTGCTGAGAAAACTGCTGAGGGCTATATATCGTCATTTCAACAAACGAACGGTGATCTATGACCTCCGTTCGAAAACAGCAGCGTAAACGGCATAGAGTGTACTCTGGGTGCATTCCGTCGGATTCTGAAGCCAAGTACTTGTGTTGTCTTAAGGGACAAAAGACTTTCTCGACTTAAACAAGACTTTACTGATGGAGTGTGACAAGGAAGATAATCTGGGAGCCTGCAATAAAGATACAGGGGGAAACTCCAAAACAACAAAAATGAGAGCCACGCGGTCACCTTTTTACCCCTATTTCGAACCATGCTATATTAGCCAATTAAAATAATACGCTATAGCTTTTTATAGTCGGGGAGCAGGGATAGCCTCCCACTAGACCTACAGACACAAAAATCCAGACTCGCCTTAAATATTTTAGAGTCAAATGGGATTTTTAGAAAATTTAAGGATTTTAAGAGGATGATGTTTAAAAGAATACAGCAGAAAGCATACATATGTGTAAAAACAAATTTGGGTGGTTCTAAGAAGCTTCGTCCACTGTTTCCAAGCGGACTCTTGTCATTCACATACTACATGTCAGTGGTTTAGCCAATAATTTATGTTCCCAGCATGCCTTATTAGCATCACTGTAAGGCCTGGAAGCACAGGCAGCTAAACATTTTGAACCAGCTTATTGTTATCATTATTATTATTACTATTTTTTTTTTGTTATTTATTTGTTTGAGCACGTTGACATTTTGGCAGCTATTCAGCTGGTGTGGACCTGCTATACCCACCCACCCATATGCTCACAGAGAACAGCCACAACACCGGGAACTTTATCCTCTACTCTTCTCGAATAGTGTGTGGGTTCTTTAATGTCCTACAGGGAACTAATGAACATAGAAGATATTTGTGAGACGTCCTTATCCGAGAAGACTTGAAAGTCTTACCATTTGCGGATGTAATTACAAAGGCAGCACTTTCTCCTCAGTTATTTAAAGACCTTTAGTGTTGGCCCGGCCGGAGTCGAACTCTCGACCTCCCGCATGGCGGCCCGGTGCTCAACCAACTGAGCCACCGGTGCGAGGTAGTTTGAAAGTTTTTGCATGCAATTTGACCGCAGGTCACGAGATTCCCGCATTTCACTCAAAATATGTGATTATTTCGCATAAATCAGGACTTTTAGAAAAAGTTTGAGAATATTAGAGGCAAGCGTAGCTCAGTTGCATGTAGCTGTAGCTTTGAATACCCGTAAAACGGAGCATTGACAGAGGAAGGGGAGTAAGAGGTGCGCACCGAGGACCACATGTTCAGCAATAGCTCTAGTTGACTGTCACGCGTTACCCTCGTAAGAATAAGGAACTTTACCTTAATTAGAGATAAAATTGGGATTTAGCGACATTTTTTTGAGAATTTCGAAAAGATTTTTGGGCCATTTCTCGAGTTTTTTTGTATCTAGGATTACCTCCCACCAATGTGGCCCGGGTTCGATTCCGGACTCGTGGCCTTATGTGGGTTAAGTTTGTTGTTGGTTCTTTACTCTGCTCTAAGAGGTTTTTCTCTGGGTTTTCCGTTTTCCCCCTCTCCTCTAAATTCCAACTGAATTGGACGCCGGACCTCCCTTAGAATCACTTTCGGGTGAGTGGAGCTTCCTGGGTAAATATCAAAGTTATTATTATCTTATATGGGGAGTAGGGATGGCGCAGTGGTGAGAGCACTTGCCTCCCACCATGCAATGTGACCTGGGTTCGATTCCCAGACTCATCTGTGATCTGTCATCTGTGACTTGAATTTGTTGGTTCCCTACTCTGCACCGGGAGCTTTTTCTCCGGGTACTCCGGTTTTCCCCTCTCCACATAAACCAATATTTGATTTGAATTAATTTCGTCAGTGTCCCCAATAGGCCTTTTTCGATATATTAAAATTCGGCTTGATAGCGAGGCAGAGAGGACAAAGACAAAGGAAAGTGGATGATATGTGAATATTTTTCACATTCATTCCAACGTGTTTCTATTGTTTTTGTCCTCACTGCCTCACTATCAAGCTGAATGCCCTATTCGTGCTCTTGTGCTAAATCCATTGTCACTGAAATAAAGTTGTTGTTGTTGTTATTATTATTATTATTATTATTATTATTATACCGTTGCATTACTCCATTAAAAATTACGTCAATAATTTTTTTCCATCTCTTTCCCGAGGTCCGAAGGCCTTGGACTGGTTTTCCAGATCACAATTCAGTACGACTGGAGGAAAGGCATTGGGAAGAAGTTATTGTATCGTACGACAACATGCGTAACTTGGATAAGTTGCACATCGCCAAGAAGCCACTTCCCTTTTCCAACCATTTGACGAAATGTGGCTGAAGGTGCAGAAAATTGTAAATCGACTTCAGAAGTAACCTACGATGAGGCTCTATTTTACTTTCAAGTGGTAAGTACCGTGGAGTTGGCGAAACAAAAAATAGAGCGTGACCAAATTCCTCTTCGAAATTCATTCCGCCCCGTTGTTTTGATTGCTTGATATGTCCTTCATCGGCCAATCAGATTTACTTCCATCACACAATTCACTCGTGGACGGCAGATACACACTATTTACTGGGTTGCCAAACCCAGTCGGAATCTGCGTTTCATTTCTTGGTTTATTTTATTTTATTTTTTTTCCTTGTAGGTAAAAGTCTTGCCTGCCACTCCCCTGCTAAGTGGTGTCTTTGCTCATAGAGTCTTCTTTGCGTATTTGTTAGGTTTGAGGGGGCTGGGGTAATGCGTATATTTCCCCGGTGCACACAGGAGAACATTAAATTATTAAACCTGCAATGGCGTCAAAAGTCATTGTAACGTGCGTGGCGTTTTAGTGCATCTTTAAAATATACCCTTATGGAGTTCAAGAATGGAACGTCAATGGGGTAAACAAGACAGGCGATAAATATCTGGAATCTCAAAAGCGAGGAGTAATGGACTTCGATAACAACTATCGCCCGTGTATCAAAGTGAGCTGTATTTCTAATATTTTACCAAGTGTGCTGTTATGTAGAACACGGAAACCAAATGGAAAATTCTCTGGTAACTTAAGGGTTCAACAAAGACACAGAAGAAATCTAACACCTTAAGTGGATCTGTGATCTCTGTTCTCTGCACAGTCTTCAGGTGAAAAAAATAATAATACGAGAAGAGACAAGAATTTTATTTCTCTGACAAATGATTTTGTCGTTGTAGTGTAAAATGAAGTTTATTTGAGAGGGCAACAATATTTCTTTAATTAATCCAATTTATTGCTACGACTTACTAGTGCGAGGATTGTTTACATGAAACTCACGCTTTTTGCGAATTTTGAGTGTCATGAAAATTACATCATTTGCGTGACAATATATGCGTTTACTCTAACACAAAAACATTCAAATAGTAACAAACTTCATATTTATTAACCATTTCTTCTGCTTTTGTGCTTGTCAGCATTGTGATTTTCGATAATTCGCAAGTCTGTTTTTGTATCTCATAGATGTTCAGATTTTCAATTACATGGCCGCTCAACCTCGCGATTGTGTAAATAGTTCACCCTGAAGTCAAAATAGATACGTTTCTCAGGAACCCGACAAAGAAGGGTTCCTCACCCGGCAGATGAAATGTAAATATTCCGTTACATATTACAACAGTACGTTGTTTTATCCTGAAAAAGATGAACGATTATTTATTTATTTATTTTTACTGTAACTTTCACCACAACTGTGGTGGGCGTCGCAGAACAGAGCGAGGCTCCGAATTAAGTGCGCCTTTTTCCCCTCCCAACCCCATGATATACCACAGAAGACAGACCACAACACCGGGAACTACATGCCCTAGTCTTAGCGACAAGTGTGCGGGTTCTTTTACGTCTCACAGGATTATGAACATTGAAGGGTTGTGAGACGGGACCTTCGGCTTATCGTCCTTATCCGAGAAGACTAGAGAGTCTAACCATTTGCAGATGTAATTACAAAGGCAGCACTTTCTCCTCAGTTATTTAAAGACCTTGAGTGTTGGTCCGGCCGGAGTTGAACTCACGACCTCCCGCGTGACAGCCCGGTTCTCAACCAACTGAGCCACCGGTGCGAGGTTCCCGTAGTTCATTCAGTTGACACAAGGTGAAAACGTGCACCTTTATGGTTGCCTAGCACGTGATCAATTTCTTCCTTTTGGCAAAACGTCATGACCTTTCCATTCGTTTATAAAAGTAAGAGACTGCGCAAATTTTCGTGTTTTTACGATCGATTGTCATTAATCTTTCGATGAAAATTTGATTCAGAGTTATATATAAAACTACGTTTTTTTGCTTTTCTTTTCCTGTTAACTCCTGGCTTTTACGGTACTTTTTGGTGCAAACGT
Source organism: Montipora capricornis (assembly GCF_036669925.1). Taxonomy (NCBI): domain Eukaryota; kingdom Metazoa; phylum Cnidaria; class Anthozoa; order Scleractinia; family Acroporidae; genus Montipora; species Montipora capricornis. The sequence goes on along the minus strand of NC_090892.1, from coordinate 62,036,481 downwards.
AAAGCCAAACAATGTTTTGACCAGGCATCAGATTAGACTAACAAGAAGAGGAATTATGAAGCGGAAACAACACCTTCAGTCCTTTCTTAATGTGTGCAATAAACATTTGCTTAGTAACTGCAAGACATGCATGACTGGATAACGTCTGTCACAGCGATTTGTAACCTGCGATCAAGCGTACTTTTCTTGAGACAGGGCGCTAAAAAGGACGCCTGATACAATTTCTTAACGAGTCGTCTGCCACCCGCCTGTCAAGAGTGATGCTATCATGTGTCATGCTATAAATGTGAGCCAATGAGATTTTACCGGAAATTACCTGCACGCTGCGATTCAAGTAAAGACGCGACAAAAACAAAATAGCACTCTGGCTTTAATGTCTGCAATCAAAGCTATTTCTGCAAATCCTGCTTGACAGTTGGTGCGGTTTCTCGGTTCAAACCATCAAGGAACAAAGAAAATCGAGATAAAAGTCAGAAAAAGTCCGAATTCTTCATGTCATCATCAGGCGGAATCAACAGTACAATAAACTTTATTTAAACTCGAATATTTGAGATGCCAATAAAAGATGCTATAAAAATAGATATGAGGAAAATGGACTTTAAGAAATTCAAGTTTTTCAGCAGCAGCTACTCAGCTATCATTTTGTTAGAAGTGTGTTCAGATTGTTCAGCGATTCCGTGAAAACAGTGTCGAATTTCTCTGTCACGCTCGGCTGATTCCCCGAATGTGGCAGCCCTAAAGTTCTATTCGGTTCTTTTTGGATTCGCAACTTGTTGCTTCCGAATATATTCCAAAGGACTTGCCACAACTACAAACGTTTTCGAGTTGGTGGAAGAAGAACGATGCGTTTTCCTCTAGAATGTTCGGGCCTGTATTAATAACACTATTGCCAAATCCCGTAGGAAGTACAACTGTAATGTCTTCTTTTACTCAAACCATTCTTCGGATGCATTCTCTCCGCTCTTCCTTTAAAGGTTTTTGAAAGCAGAGCCTAAACATCACTCGTCTTCAAATTCTTCTCGGCGGCCATAATTTCATCAGCTGTTAACCTATTTACAAGAAGTATGATTTGCAATTCTGTAACCAATCGGAGCTCTATTGTTTTTCGGCCAATCAGAGTCAAGTCCAGATTAAGTATTTCCTTAAATTCTCGGACACTTGAATTTTCAGCTAACATATCCGAACTAGAATTCTTCTAGATGATAAAAACATCTCTTTGCAAGGAGCTTAGAGGCCAACCTCGTTCCCAGGGCGTTTCACCGAACAAGCTTGCTCAAAGGCTTTCGGCTTTAATTTGCTCGTTGGGTGCCCTTGGATATTTCCAAGTTAGTATACATAACTTCACAAGCCGATAGCATTATAGGCTGCGAACATACGTTTTATTCAGGGTACATGTTTACCGTCCCGCCCTGCAACACAGATGAACGTTACCTTCTGAAGACTAACCATTGCCTCATCCGAAACTGCAAGGTGACCTAAGTGCCAAAAATTGCAAAAATACCCCTCCCGAGGGGGCTATTTTTCCATAGTTGCGAATCTTTTAGGTGATGTTTCAGTAAAGAAGTCTATAGCAGTTTAGCAACGTAGATCAGAACCGAAATTCTCAGAACAGTTTGATTCTCCCGAACACAGACTTCACCGAAGATAATCGTCGGGTGCCCCTGAATATCACTCGTGGTCTTTAAGTCATGTCTCACCACAAATCTGGCCGTTACGTAAACTAACAGTCCAACTACAACGATGAAATAAGATAATATCTTAAAACTATATGACCTAGTGCAGCAAGAGCATCTTTTATTAGAGCTTTTTGGTCCGTGACTGACAGAAATCTGGAACACATATCTTTGGGTCCTGCGTGCGTGGTGTGACAAGAATAGCACCAAGTGATAGGAGTTCCAGATCTGTGTCAGGGAAAGCAGCGTAGAGACAAATAAATTCAAAGTCCAACTATAATTTGCTACAAATGTGTTATTTTGCCCATAAATGTGCACTTTGACGATAAGAGATGTCGGCTTTAGTGATGGATACAGAGAAGATTCAATGTTAAAACTGTTTTCCTTTGATGTGAGAGATTTATGGATATCAGCATATTTGTTAATGCAGTGGGTGAACTTGGTGCAATTTATGGCCATATTTGCATGCCTAGAGGTGTTTTGTGAAAAGTGTATCAATATAATGTGCAAAATAACAAGAGGGACAGTAGTGGCAATGTGGTAAGCCATTGTATCTTTGATCACCAGTGCCTCTTTCTCTTAGGTAAAGGTAGTCACTATAAAATAAAAACAGTGACATCTTTTACCACTCTCTATTGTTTCATACGAGTCAACAAGTCACTTACGTCATTTGTGAAAGCTCTGTCATTTGATTCTGAGAGATTTTTACAAAGAAACGTCACTTGTGCACAATTTGTGCATATCGTCCTCCTCTTCCCATCAAAAGGAAGCATTATCGACGAGAAAGGCAATAGCAACAAGAACGTCACAAATTTGCATATTAGGTGGGCAAAAACAATAGCTTTGCACGGCCTGTACGTTCGTTTTTTGTTTTTGTTCACTTCTTTGCCGTCGTCAACAAAACAACGTAAAATAACCAAGTTTGAGGTGTTAAGG
>NC_090892.1:62016372-62021372 GCF_036669925.1 Montipora capricornis | reverse complement strand
TTTAGACTCAGCTCCCCACTGTTTGCCGATATCGATGCTTTAACTATCAGAAAATCTGTCAATGCTGTAACAACCGAACCACCATACATTGTATTACCATAGGCAGCCCAAGCTCGCGTCACTACAGGCAGACTTTGTATGGGAAATAGAATACCGTCGATTATGAAGCCTAAAAAACGCTCATCCCAAAATAGTGTATTCTTGTGCCTTTTGGAGCTTATATTCCGTGTTTTCAATGTTGTAAGACGAAGTCAAGGCTACACACTAAGATTTCGACCGTTGTCAGCTCAGAGGCGGTTTGCGCCTCGAAAAGCCCTCCCAGCTGCGATTTTTTCAAGCAAAGCTAAAGCCACATCATTTGCGAACCTCGGTGAATGTTTCGTCGTCAAAAATCCCCACGCACTTGGCTGGAAATGAGCATTTTCTGCTTCTGATTCCACGATAGCTGATGAAAATAACAGCTGCTGATAACCGAGCAGGACACGGAGCTTGGGTCATGGTTACAAGAAGCCGCTGTGGGGATGGGGTAAGTGTTGTACGTACCTCATCGGGTGGAGTTAATTTGACCTCGGACCCAAGCTCCGTGTCCTGTTCGGTTATCAGCAGCTGTTATTTTCATCAGCTATCGTGGAATCGGAAGCAGAAAATGCTCATTCCCAGCCACGTGCGTGGGGATTTTTGACGGCGAAACATTCACCGAGGTTCGAAAATGATGTGGCTTTAGCTTTGCGTGAAAAAATCGCAGCTGGGATGGCTTTTCGAGGCGCAAACCGCCTCTGAGCTGACAACGGTCGAAATCTTAGTGTGCAGCCTTGACTTTGTCTTAGAACATTGAAAACACGGAATTCCCGAAACGATAAAATAAGCTCCAAAAGGCAAAAGAATACACCAGAGGTGAGCCATTTTTATTCATTTTATTGAATGAACGTTAAATTGAGCGTTTTTTAGGTTTCATAATCGACGGTATTTTATTTCCCATACAAAGTCTTATAACGCGTTTAAATTCTTAACGGCTGCCTGTAGTGACGCGAGCTTGGGCTGCCTATGGTATTACTTGTCGGTTTGTACTGGGTAAATAAACATGGGTAAACTATCGACATCTTTCCTCACTTTGCAAGTTTGTGCGTCCAGCACCCGATTCATACTGTAAGCAAAAGCAAAGAAACAAAAGTTCAGAACTAAGAACTAACGCTAAAAAGGAACAGCGTTTTGACTGATCATCAGTGATTTTCTCAAGATCGAGTTCTTGGTTAAAGAATTAGCATATATAAGATATACAGTAACAACAGATGGGAATTTTTTAAAAACATGATTGTTAGAGGGCTTCAAAATGTGAAATACACCCTTGCAATTGCATGGTACCCAAGTACTTGAACTTGAAAATGACTTATGATCAGTCGAAACGTCGCTCATTTCTAGCGTTGACTTTTGTTACTGAATGTATTTCAAAGAATTTACCGAAACGAACAAGCAATGAAAAGCGAAAAACAAAACTCGGGCAATGTAGTCGTACCATACCCTCCTCAGATCCTGAAGAAGAACAAATAGAGATTCTTTCCTGCCTCCAAACCTCAATGATGAGATGTTGGAACCAGGATGCGCTTAGGGCTCTACTTTTCAACTCAAAGATATTGTTAGATCTGAACAATGAAATTTGCGGCTGGACTTAACCAGTAATCCCGCGGGAATGTTATGCGAGATGTTACGCGGAAAAATAGCGTGCGAAATCAGTTGTTCATTAGCATTTCGCTTATAAACGAATGTATTTACTTTCAAATATCTTGTCATATTTTAGTTGATTTTAACGAGAACTCTTTTAAAAGCACCCTTCCTGTAAAGATCTTTGATTTGAGTTTCATTCTGTGGCTCCCATAGCTCCAAACAATTTTACATCTTGTTCTATGCCGTTCCAATTAAATTATGTGAACGTCCTTGCGACTATTTGAGGCCTTAGCGTTGAGCCTATTCGAAAGTAGACCAAGACGGTTACAGACATTGTTTGCCCGACTTGTAACGGATCCGTCAGATATCAACATTGAAAATTCTAAGAAAAACAATCGAGTGGTTAGGAAATTGGAGACAACTACTGCGTGGTTTTATCCGTAACTGAAGCTCACGCTTTGTTACCGTTTTAAGTAAGTTTATTGCAATAATATATTGAAAGCAAAAAGACCCACGTATGCGCCCCATGAACTCACGAGTTGTGCCCGTTTCACGGAGTAAGAACTAGCTGAGTTCAACATTGTAGAAGAGGAAGAATTGACACGACTGGCTTACTCATACCGCAACTGACAGACGATAACAAGAACATGGGCGGATCTATTTTGTAAGAAGTGGGTCACCAGTTATGCTAGCCGAATTAACTCTTGAACTAGGGAATTGAACTAACGTTAGGAAAAAAACCATCACGTTAATGTAGTTGCCAGTGATTAAAATTTTTTCGGCATGCTGAGAAAATTGTTGAGGGCTATATAAAGAAACGGTGATCTCTGACCTCCGTTTGAAAATAACAGTGTAAACTGCATAGAGTGTACAGACGAGTCTTAAGCCTAGTTTTAATATGTCGGGAAAATGGTTTTGGTTTTGTCTTTTCTACTGGGTAAACCTGAAATATATTTGTGCTCGCATTGGACTTGGTATGTGGAAAATATCTTTGTTAATTTGGACTGAGTGCTTTTGTGTTAACTTTATCCCGTCATATTTAACATTATGTTATATCAGAAGCTAGTGTGCTTTTGATTATATACAATACTAAATGGCGGACAAAATTTCAATGTGACTTCTACTACTACAGCCTGCGTCACAGTGTGTAGTTTTCCTAAATGGCATAGGAATCCCTCTTACTTTTGTTAAGTTCATTTGTTAAACAAAGTTGCAAATACTGTTATCTTCATTTGTTTAATTTGTTTGTGTTGTCTATTTAGGTTTCATTATTAATTTTTAAATAAAGTTGATTTACCCTATGAAACGAATAATAATGTTCGACAGGTCAGTTAATGAATGTCCCAACAACCAAACATTTTGTCGTGGTCAAGATACAGTAAATGCCGATACATGTAAGATGTCAAGGCTGGAAGTGTTTGGATCAGCGATGCGAAACCCCAAAGCCAACTATTAGAAAAGACGGAGGCAGTGCGAAGGAGGCAAGAAGGAGGCAGTGCGGCCTTAGTGGTTAGGGTGCTTGCCTTAAGCTCCGGGGATCCCGGGTTGAAGACACGTTCTGACTACTGGTTGGATTTGTTCCTGGTAGTCCCTGGTTCAAATTCTCAGCTGCACTTGTAAATAGCCAACTGGTTTGCCTCCGGTCAGTTGCGATTCTTAACAAATGTTGTTGAATGTTCTGTTCTGTCGTGATTGTGTTTCATTGGCCTTGAAAAGCCCCTCTGGGGAGTGGTCAATTCAGTATGTATTGTATTGTATTGTAGCTATCAAAGTTAATAGTTGTTTTAGCATAATCTACTGACCGACTTATTCAACTAAAGATAAAATGTGAAGGGGAAGCCATTTGTAATAACATTGCAGCTCCTAGCCATGTCTATGGATCTTTACTCGATCTTGGGCAGTTGAGTACAAATTTTGGGATTAGGTGGCTTGTTTATATATTCCGACTCGGAATTATTTTTATCTGATTCAGAGTAACTTTTTCAGCCAATTCTATTTTGAAACACCGGGTCCATGATCAGAATTGTATGTTTAAACCATTTGAATTTTGTGAATTTTGCAATGAAGTTATGTCGATTGGAGGTCTTGGCAGATTTACCTAGAAATAAACCAATATTAGAGGGGTTCACAGACTAAATAAAACATTTTGATAGATAGGTGAAGATTAAGTGTACAGAGTAGGGGAGGAGTATCAGGGAAAGGCTGAGGGGATGCAATGCAAGTGTGGTTAACCTTAAAAGCCCACACATGTACGCATTGCGTACCTATTTTTTAAGTAGCAATTCTGGGAGAAACAAAAAACCATCTGCTTCCACGAAGGAGTTCATTAAAACTTCGGGGAATTCAGCGAACGAGACCCAAGCAAAATTAAACAACAAAGTACTCTTTTTCTCACAATTAAGAAAAGTGTTTCGTCCAATCAGAAGGCGGGACCTCTGAGTCGCGGCTGCAGGAACAATGGCTACCCCACACTAGGGAGCAGCCCACTGAAAAATTAAGTCGATCTCCGGCGTCAGAAATTGAATTTCCATGGAACGTTCGCTATATTCGACGATTATTAAATTCGATGGTGGAGTCAGGGTCAGGTTCGATGATTATTAAATAGGCCTTTTTCGAAATCTCAAATATTCAGCTTCATAGCGACTCAGTGAGTACAAAAACAATAGAAACACTTTGGAATGAATGTAAAAAAATATTTGCACATCATCCACTTTCCTTTGTGTTTGTCCTCCAAATATATACATCGAAAAAGGCCTATTCGGTCAGATTTTTCGACCTCGCCTCCCACCTCTGCGAGCCGGACTCAACCCTGGCCTCGGTCAGGACGTCGTAAGTAGACTGAGTTTCAGTCGATCTCAATGTGACTCTAATGGTTTTTCTCCAGGTACTCCGGTTTTCCTCCCTCATAAAAATCGACTCTCAGTCAATTACATCCGGCTGCGGGCGGATATCCTCGATAGGGATAACCTCTGGTAATTGAAGTAACGAATAAAGTTGCTATTATTTATTTTATCGTTTGCTTTAATATAAGCCCTTGGGGTTTACATGTAAAATTTTTGGCGCGATCGAACATTGCGCCAACATGGCGGACTTTCGAGAGTACGGGGAGATCTTGCTGTTTGTGCTTTTGTTGAAGAGAAGGAGGAGAAAACTACAAATCGAATACAAACCAAAGAGAGATCTTCAGAAAGTGAAGTGATCAATGGGACCACCACAATATTGTGAAGGACTGAACTCATGCTGCACGATCGTGAGTTTTATTTCAGGTATGAAAATTGCCTAAAGTGTAGAGTGCCTTCTTATGTGTGCCCCCAAACAATGAGTTCATTTGCATGTGG
>NC_090892.1:62006372-62011372 GCF_036669925.1 Montipora capricornis | reverse complement strand
ATGTAGATGTACATGAATCCTGCTTCCGTGAAGTTAACCACTTTAAATGTGAACAATCCATACTTGGCCGTTGTTTTGAAAAACATTTATGCAAATCTTGTGGCACAAGATCTGAATGGATCTGAAGCTTTGAATAAAACTTGAAATAGCTCCGCTTTTTAAATTGTGGCTTAATAATTTATTGCATTTTAGATTAAAACCCAGCAACAGGTCTGGGTAGTGGTTTGCTTCAAAGACCTGATGTACATTCACCCCCATGGTCATGGTCCGGTTACAAGAAGCCGCTGTGGGGATGGGGCAAGTGTTGTACGTACCTCATCGGGTGGAGTTAATTTGACCTCGGACCCAAGCTCCGTGTCCTGTTCGGTTATCAGCAGCTGTTATTTTCATCAGCTATCGTGGAATCGGAAGCAGAAAATGCTCATTCCCAGCCACGTGCGTGGGGATTTTTGACGGCGAAACATTCACCGAGGTTCGAAAATGATGTGGCTTTAGCTTTGCGTGAAAAAATCGCAGCTGGGATGGCTTTTCGAGGCGCAAACCGCCTCTGAGCTGACAACGGTCGAAATCTTAGTGTGCAGCCTTGACTTTGTCTTAGAACATTGAAAACACGGAATTCCCGAAACGATAAAATAAGCTCCAAAAGGCAAAAGAATACACCAGAGGTGAGCCATTTTTATTCATTTTATTGAATGAACGTTAAATTGAGCGTTTTTTAGGTTTCATAATCGACGGTATTTTATTTCCCATACAAAGTCTTATAACGCGTTTAAATTCTTAACGGCTGCCTGTAGTGACGCGAGCTTGGGCTGCCTATGGTATTACTTGTCGGTTTGTACTGGGTAAATAAACATGGGTAAACTATCGACATCTTTCCTCACTTTGCAAGTTTGTGCGTCCAGCACCCGATTCATACTGTAAGCAAAAGCAAAGAAACAAAAGTTCAGAACTAAGAACTAACGCTAAAAAGGAACAGCGTTTTGACTGATCATCAGTGATTTTCTCAAGATCGAGTTCTTGGTTAAAGAATTAGCATATATAAGATATACAGTAACAACAGATGGGAATTTTTTAAAAACATGATTGTTAGAGGGCTTCAAAATGTGAAATACACCCTTGCAATTGCATGGTACCCAAGTACTTGAACTTGAAAATGACTTATGATCAGTCGAAACGTCGCTCATTTCTAGCGTTGACTTTTGTTACTGAATGTATTTCAAAGAATTTACCGAAACGAACAAGCAATGAAAAGCGAAAAACAAAACTCGGGCAATGTAGTCGTACCATACCCTCCTCAGATCCTGAAGAAGAACAAATAGAGATTCTTTCCTGCCTCCAAACCTCAATGATGAGATGTTGGAACCAGGATGCGCTTAGGGCTCTACTTTTCAACTCAAAGATATTGTTAGATCTGAACAATGAAATTTGCGGCTGGACTTAACCAGTAATCCCGCGGGAATGTTATGCGAGATGTTACGCGGAAAAATAGCGTGCGAAATCAGTTGTTCATTAGCATTTCGCTTATAAACGAATGTATTTACTTTCAAATATCTTGTCATATTTTAGTTGATTTTAACGAGAACTCTTTTAAAAGCACCCTTCCTGTAAAGATCTTTGATTTGAGTTTCATTCTGTGGCTCCCATAGCTCCAAACAATTTTACATCTTGTTCTATGCCGTTCCAATTAAATTATGTGAACGTCCTTGCGACTATTTGAGGCCTTAGCGTTGAGCCTATTCGAAAGTAGACCAAGACGGTTACAGACATTGTTTGCCCGACTTGTAACGGATCCGTCAGATATCAACATTGAAAATTCTAAGAAAAACAATCGAGTGGTTAGGAAATTGGAGACAACTACTGCGTGGTTTTATCCGTAACTGAAGCTCACGCTTTGTTACCGTTTTAAGTAAGTTTATTGCAATAATATATTGAAAGCAAAAAGACCCACGTATGCGCCCCATGAACTCACGAGTTGTGCCCGTTTCACGGAGTAAGAACTAGCTGAGTTCAACATTGTAGAAGAGGAAGAATTGACACGACTGGCTTACTCATACCGCAACTGACAGACGATAACAAGAACATGGGCGGATCTATTTTGTAAGAAGTGGGTCACCAGTTATGCTAGCCGAATTAACTCTTGAACTAGGGAATTGAACTAACGTTAGGAAAAAAACCATCACGTTAATGTAGTTGCCAGTGATTAAAATTTTTTCGGCATGCTGAGAAAATTGTTGAGGGCTATATAAAGAAACGGTGATCTCTGACCTCCGTTTGAAAATAACAGTGTAAACTGCATAGAGTGTACAGACGAGTCTTAAGCCTAGTTTTAATATGTCGGGAAAATGGTTTTGGTTTTGTCTTTTCTACTGGGTAAACCTGAAATATATTTGTGCTCGCATTGGACTTGGTATGTGGAAAATATCTTTGTTAATTTGGACTGAGTGCTTTTGTGTTAACTTTATCCCGTCATATTTAACATTATGTTATATCAGAAGCTAGTGTGCTTTTGATTATATACAATACTAAATGGCGGACAAAATTTCAATGTGACTTCTACTACTACAGCCTGCGTCACAGTGTGTAGTTTTCCTAAATGGCATAGGAATCCCTCTTACTTTTGTTAAGTTCATTTGTTAAACAAAGTTGCAAATACTGTTATCTTCATTTGTTTAATTTGTTTGTGTTGTCTATTTAGGTTTCATTATTAATTTTTAAATAAAGTTGATTTACCCTATGAAACGAATAATAATGTTCGACAGGTCAGTTAATGAATGTCCCAACAACCAAACATTTTGTCGTGGTCAAGATACAGTAAATGCCGATACATGTAAGATGTCAAGGCTGGAAGTGTTTGGATCAGCGATGCGAAACCCCAAAGCCAACTATTAGAAAAGACGGAGGCAGTGCGAAGGAGGCAAGAAGGAGGCAGTGCGGCCTTAGTGGTTAGGGTGCTTGCCTTAAGCTCCGGGGATCCCGGGTTGAAGACACGTTCTGACTACTGGTTGGATTTGTTCCTGGTAGTCCCTGGTTCAAATTCTCAGCTGCACTTGTAAATAGCCAACTGGTTTGCCTCCGGTCAGTTGCGATTCTTAACAAATGTTGTTGAATGTTCTGTTCTGTCGTGATTGTGTTTCATTGGCCCTGAAAAGCCCCTCTGGGGAGTGGTCAATTCAGTATGTATTGTATTGTATTGTAGCTATCAAAGTTAATAGTTGTTTTAGCATAATCTACTGACCGACTTATTCAACTAAAGATAAAATATGAAGGGGAAGCCATTTGTAATAACATTGCAGCTCCTAGCCATGTCTATGGATCTTTACTCGATCTTGGGCAGTTGAGTACAAATTTTGGGATTAGGTGGCTTGTTTATATATTCCGACTCGGAATTATTTTTATCTGATTCAGAGTAACTTTTTCAGCCAATTCTATTTTGAAACACCGGGTCCATGATCAGAATTGTATGTTTAAACCATTTGAATTTTGTGAATTTTGCAATGAAGTTATGTCGATTGGAGGTCTTGGCAGATTTACCTAGAAATAAACCAATATTAGAGGGGTTCACAGACTAAATAAAACATTTTGATAGATAGGTGAAGATTAAGTGTACAGAGTAGGGGAGGAGTATCAGGGAAAGGCTGAGGGGATCCAATGCAAGTGTGGTTAACCTTAAAAGCCCACACATGTACGCATTGCGTACCTATTTTTTAAGTAGCAATTCTGGGAGAAACAAAAAACCATCTGCTTCCACGAAGGAGTTCATTAAAACTTCGGGGAATTCAGCGAACGAGACCCAAGCAAAATTAAACAACAAAGTACTCTTTTTCTCACAATTAAGAAAAGTGTTTCGTCCAATCAGAAGGCGGGACCTCTGAGTCGCGGCTGCAGGAACAATGGCTACCCCACACTAGGGAGCAGCCCACTGAAAAATTAAGTCGATCTCCGGCGTCAGAAATTGAATTTCCATGGAACGTTCGCTATATTCGACGATTATTAAATTCGATGGTGGAGTCAGGGTCAGGTTCGATGATTATTAAATAGGCCTTTTTCGAAATCTCAAATATTCAGCTTCATAGCGACTCAGTGAGTACAAAAACAATAGAAACACTTTGGAATGAATGTAAAAAAATATTTGCACATCATCCACTTTCCTTTGTGTTTGTCCTCCAAATATATACATCGAAAAAGGCCTATTCGGTCAGATTTTTCGACCTCGCCTCCCACCTCTGCGAGCCGGACTCAACCCTGGCCTCGGTCAGGACGTCGTAAGTAGACTGAGTTTCAGTCGATCTCAATGTGACTCTAATGGTTTTTCTCCAGGTACTCCGGTTTTCCTCCCTCATAAAAATCGACTCTCAGTCAATTACATCCGGCTGCGGGCGGATATCCTCGATAGGGATAACCTCTGGTAATTGAAGTAACGAATAAAGTTGCTATTATTTATTTTATCGTTTGCTTTAATATAAGCCCTTGGGGTTTACATGTAAAATTTTTGGCGCGATCGAACATTGCGCCAACATGGCGGACTTTCGAGAGTACGGGGAGATCTTGCTGTTTGTGCTTTTGTTGAAGAGAAGGAGGAGAAAACTACAAATCGAATACAAACCAAAGAGAGATCTTCAGAAAGTGAAGTGATCAATGGGACCACCACAATATTGTGAAGGACTGAACTCATGCTGCACGATCGTGAGTTTTATTTCAGGTATGAAAATTGCCTAAAGTGTAGAGTGCCTTCTTATGTGTGCCCCCAAACAATGAGTTCATTTGCATGTGGCTCTGTTAAATAAAACTATTTTACTATCCAACTGTCTATATGAAGCCGTTCAGCCAAAACTTTTCATGTATTATAATCTTTCAGTTTCCTTTCCTTGTGATTATTCTTGCGCATCCGTGGCCCCGGTTTACACGCCACAACGATGCAAGCATAAGCGCAAGCACAAGCGAATGGAATAGAAACTCTCTGGCCATCAATCTTGTTTATGCAGAGTAATTTGTTTCATCGA
>NC_090892.1:61996372-62001372 GCF_036669925.1 Montipora capricornis | reverse complement strand
TTCAAAGACCTGATGTACATTCACCCCCATGGTCATGGTCCGGTTACAAGAAGCCGCTGTGGGGATGGGGCAAGTGTTGTACGTACCTCATCGGGTGGAGTTAATTTGACCTCGGACCCAAGCTCCGTGTCCTGTTCGGTTATCAGCAGCTGTTATTTTCATCAGCTATCGTGGAATCGGAAGCAGAAAATGCTCATTCCCAGCCACGTGCGTGGGGATTTTTGACGGCGAAACATTCACCGAGGTTCGAAAATGATGTGGCTTTAGCTTTGCGTGAAAAAATCGCAGCTGGGATGGCTTTTCGAGGCGCAAACCGCCTCTGAGCTGACAACGGTCGAAATCTTAGTGTGCAGCCTTGACTTTGTCTTAGAACATTGAAAACACGGAATTCCCGAAACGATAAAATAAGCTCCAAAAGGCAAAAGAATACACCAGAGGTGAGCCATTTTTATTCATTTTATTGAATGAACGTTAAATTGAGCGTTTTTTAGGTTTCATAATCGACGGTATTTTATTTCCCATACAAAGTCTTATAACGCGTTTAAATTCTTAACGGCTGCCTGTAGTGACGCGAGCTTGGGCTGCCTATGGTATTACTTGTCGGTTTGTACTGGGTAAATAAACATGGGTAAACTATCGACATCTTTCCTCACTTTGCAAGTTTGTGCGTCCAGCACCCGATTCATACTGTAAGCAAAAGCAAAGAAACAAAAGTTCAGAACTAAGAACTAACGCTAAAAAGGAACAGCGTTTTGACTGATCATCAGTGATTTTCTCAAGATCGAGTTCTTGGTTAAAGAATTAGCATATATAAGATATACAGTAACAACAGATGGGAATTTTTTAAAAACATGATTGTTAGAGGGCTTCAAAATGTGAAATACACCCTTGCAATTGCATGGTACCCAAGTACTTGAACTTGAAAATGACTTATGATCAGTCGAAACGTCGCTCATTTCTAGCGTTGACTTTTGTTACTGAATGTATTTCAAAGAATTTACCGAAACGAACAAGCAATGAAAAGCGAAAAACAAAACTCGGGCAATGTAGTCGTACCATACCCTCCTCAGATCCTGAAGAAGAACAAATAGAGATTCTTTCCTGCCTCCAAACCTCAATGATGAGATGTTGGAACCAGGATGCGCTTAGGGCTCTACTTTTCAACTCAAAGATATTGTTAGATCTGAACAATGAAATTTGCGGCTGGACTTAACCAGTAATCCCGCGGGAATGTTATGCGAGATGTTACGCGGAAAAATAGCGTGCGAAATCAGTTGTTCATTAGCATTTCGCTTATAAACGAATGTATTTACTTTCAAATATCTTGTCATATTTTAGTTGATTTTAACGAGAACTCTTTTAAAAGCACCCTTCCTGTAAAGATCTTTGATTTGAGTTTCATTCTGTGGCTCCCATAGCTCCAAACAATTTTACATCTTGTTCTATGCCGTTCCAATTAAATTATGTGAACGTCCTTGCGACTATTTGAGGCCTTAGCGTTGAGCCTATTCGAAAGTAGACCAAGACGGTTACAGACATTGTTTGCCCGACTTGTAACGGATCCGTCAGATATCAACATTGAAAATTCTAAGAAAAACAATCGAGTGGTTAGGAAATTGGAGACAACTACTGCGTGGTTTTATCCGTAACTGAAGCTCACGCTTTGTTACCGTTTTAAGTAAGTTTATTGCAATAATATATTGAAAGCAAAAAGACCCACGTATGCGCCCCATGAACTCACGAGTTGTGCCCGTTTCACGGAGTAAGAACTAGCTGAGTTCAACATTGTAGAAGAGGAAGAATTGACACGACTGGCTTACTCATACCGCAACTGACAGACGATAACAAGAACATGGGCGGATCTATTTTGTAAGAAGTGGGTCACCAGTTATGCTAGCCGAATTAACTCTTGAACTAGGGAATTGAACTAACGTTAGGAAAAAAACCATCACGTTAATGTAGTTGCCAGTGATTAAAATTTTTTCGGCATGCTGAGAAAATTGTTGAGGGCTATATAAAGAAACGGTGATCTCTGACCTCCGTTTGAAAATAACAGTGTAAACTGCATAGAGTGTACAGACGAGTCTTAAGCCTAGTTTTAATATGTCGGGAAAATGGTTTTGGTTTTGTCTTTTCTACTGGGTAAACCTGAAATATATTTGTGCTCGCATTGGACTTGGTATGTGGAAAATATCTTTGTTAATTTGGACTGAGTGCTTTTGTGTTAACTTTATCCCGTCATATTTAACATTATGTTATATCAGAAGCTAGTGTGCTTTTGATTATATACAATACTAAATGGCGGACAAAATTTCAATGTGACTTCTACTACTACAGCCTGCGTCACAGTGTGTAGTTTTCCTAAATGGCATAGGAATCCCTCTTACTTTTGTTAAGTTCATTTGTTAAACAAAGTTGCAAATACTGTTATCTTCATTTGTTTAATTTGTTTGTGTTGTCTATTTAGGTTTCATTATTAATTTTTAAATAAAGTTGATTTACCCTATGAAACGAATAATAATGTTCGACAGGTCAGTTAATGAATGTCCCAACAACCAAACATTTTGTCGTGGTCAAGATACAGTAAATGCCGATACATGTAAGATGTCAAGGCTGGAAGTGTTTGGATCAGCGATGCGAAACCCCAAAGCCAACTATTAGAAAAGACGGAGGCAGTGCGAAGGAGGCAAGAAGGAGGCAGTGCGGCCTTAGTGGTTAGGGTGCTTGCCTTAAGCTCCGGGGATCCCGGGTTGAAGACACGTTCTGACTACTGGTTGGATTTGTTCCTGGTAGTCCCTGGTTCAAATTCTCAGCTGCACTTGTAAATAGCCAACTGGTTTGCCTCCGGTCAGTTGCGATTCTTAACAAATGTTGTTGAATGTTCTGTTCTGTCGTGATTGTGTTTCATTGGCCCTGAAAAGCCCCTCTGGGGAGTGGTCAATTCAGTATGTATTGTATTGTATTGTAGCTATCAAAGTTAATAGTTGTTTTAGCATAATCTACTGACCGACTTATTCAACTAAAGATAAAATATGAAGGGGAAGCCATTTGTAATAACATTGCAGCTCCTAGCCATGTCTATGGATCTTTACTCGATCTTGGGCAGTTGAGTACAAATTTTGGGATTAGGTGGCTTGTTTATATATTCCGACTCGGAATTATTTTTATCTGAT
Organism: Montipora capricornis; assembly: GCF_036669925.1. Lineage (NCBI taxonomy): Eukaryota > Metazoa > Cnidaria > Anthozoa > Scleractinia > Acroporidae > Montipora > Montipora capricornis. Next base: position 61,998,199 of record NC_090892.1, on the reverse strand, counting down.
TCAGAGTAACTTTTTCAGCCAATTCTATTTTGAAACACCGGGTCCATGATCAGAATTGTATGTTTAAACCATTTGAATTTTGTGAATTTTGCAATGAAGTTATGTCGATTGGAGGTCTTGGCAGATTTACCTAGAAATAAACCAATATTAGAGGGGTTCACAGACTAAATAAAACATTTTGATAGATAGGTGAAGATTAAGTGTACAGAGTAGGGGAGGAGTATCAGGGAAAGGCTGAGGGGATGCAATGCAAGTGTGGTTAACCTTAAAAGCCCACACATGTACGCATTGCGTACCTATTTTTTAAGTAGCAATTCTGGGAGAAACAAAAAACCATCTGCTTCCACGAAGGAGTTCATTAAAACTTCGGGGAATTCAGCGAACGAGACCCAAGCAAAATTAAACAACAAAGTACTCTTTTTCTCACAATTAAGAAAAGTGTTTCGTCCAATCAGAAGGCGGGACCTCTGAGTCGCGGCTGCAGGAACAATGGCTACCCCACACTAGGGAGCAGCCCACTGAAAAATTAAGTCGATCTCCGGCGTCAGAAATTGAATTTCCATGGAACGTTCGCTATATTCGACGATTATTAAATTCGATGGTGGAGTCAGGGTCAGGTTCGATGATTATTAAATAGGCCTTTTTCGAAATCTCAAATATTCAGCTTCATAGCGACTCAGTGAGTACAAAAACAATAGAAACACTTTGGAATGAATGTAAAAAAATATTTGCACATCATCCACTTTCCTTTGTGTTTGTCCTCCAAATATATACATCGAAAAAGGCCTATTCGGTCAGATTTTTCGACCTCGCCTCCCACCTCTGCGAGCCGGACTCAACCCTGGCCTCGGTCAGGACGTCGTAAGTAGACTGAGTTTCAGTCGATCTCAATGTGACTCTAATGGTTTTTCTCCAGGTACTCCGGTTTTCCTCCCTCATAAAAATCGACTCTCAGTCAATTACATCCGGCTGCGGGCGGATATCCTCGATAGGGATAACCTCTGGTAATTGAAGTAACGAATAAAGTTGCTATTATTTATTTTATCGTTTGCTTTAATATAAGCCCTTGGGGTTTACATGTAAAATTTTTGGCGCGATCGAACATTGCGCCAACATGGCGGACTTTCGAGAGTACGGGGAGATCTTGCTGTTTGTGCTTTTGTTGAAGAGAAGGAGGAGAAAACTACAAATCGAATACAAACCAAAGAGAGATCTTCAGAAAGTGAAGTGATCAATGGGACCACCACAATATTGTGAAGGACTGAACTCATGCTGCACGATCGTGAGTTTTATTTCAGGTATGAAAATTGCCTAAAGTGTAGAGTGCCTTCTTATGTGTGCCCCCAAACAATGAGTTCATTTGCATGTGGCTCTGTTAAATAAAACTATTTTACTATCCAACTGTCTATATGAAGCCGTTCAGCCAAAACTTTTCATGTATTATAATCTTTCAGTTTCCTTTCCTTGTGATTATTCTTGCGCATCCGTGGCCCCGGTTTACACGCCACAACGATGCAAGCATAAGCGCAAGCACAAGCGAATGGAATAGAAACTCTCTGGCCATCAATCTTGTTTATGCAGAGTAATTTGTTTCATCGAGCCATAGAGATCCGTCATCATTATTCATGATCTCGTAAAAAAAAAATTATCTCGTAACTGAAAGAAAGAAAAGGGTCGAGTGACTTCCGAAAAACATTAATTGCTTGTGACGAAATTTTCAGACAAACCAAAACGGCAGTAAATGTGATTAATGTAGCGTTTTGGTCCTTAACTTGGTTATAGATGAAAATGATTGTACTAGTTGGTTGATACACCTTAAACAAAAAT
>NC_090892.1:61961372-61991372 GCF_036669925.1 Montipora capricornis | reverse complement strand
GTTCTGAGCACTGGGTAGGTTTTTACCTCTCCTCCCACCCACGGCATCTAATCCCATCGCTCTTAAAAAAAAAAAAGGTTTTAAAATCACACTCCCTATTTGAGCTCTAGGTGAGCAAGGGACTGATTGATGGTAGTGATGAGATTAATATTGCACAGCTGATCCATTTCTTGTCAATTTTTCTTTTCTTGCACACAGTGAGGGAACATGTCAAAAAAGTCAGAGCAAGGTTGGAGACCAGTAGGGAAGGTCGTCAAAGGCATTGGTTTGGAAATATTGCAGGGGAAGAAAAAGGAACATCAACATTCTGGTAAAATTTTTTCTAGTTTCTGTTACATAATTACAGCAGTATACTGTATCTTGATAACAACCGTGGTGCATTGTTTCTATTTAAAAAAAAAAAAAAAAAAGAGTAATTTGATTTTCAACCTTGATCAAATTAGGAAGTTTGATCTCCAAAAGGGTAAAAAATACATGAATTTGGTAATTTACTATCATGCAGTGCGTATATATTAATTTTACCCAAATAAAAATTAATTTTATATATTTTAAGAAAATGACGAAACCTTTGAGTTTGTAAAACTTGTTTTGACAGAAACTTTTGCCATCCTCAGTTAGTAGAATACAAAGGAATGGAAGCTGAATTTAAATAGAAAAGGCTAATGTGAAAAATATTTCAGCTTCCATTGCTTTGTATTCTACTAACTGAGGATGGCAGAGGTTCCTGTCGAAACATGTTTCTTTACTTGTCTGCTACTATCATGACAATTTTTTATATCATTTTAAAGCTTAACATTCAAGTGCAAGTACATGTATTGTTAGATTTGGAGCTTTATTCTGTGTTAAAAAAATAATGCGGCATCAACAATACCTTCAATACCTTTCTAAATTTTAGTGACTTTTTCGAACTAGCTTTAGATACCTGGACACGTGCTAATCATCCTTTTTAAATTATTTGTGAAAAGCGCAAAAGTAAATCCTTATAAATACTCATTTTTCGTTCGTATAGTAAAGGATTGGAACAACCTACCACTGCACGTAGTAGAAGCTGAAACTTTTAACATTTTTAAAACCAGACTGAAGTCTTTCCTTAATTTGTAAATTGTAAATATGTAATTATGATGCTTGTTTTAGTTTTTAGTTTTTAATTCCAAGAAACGTTATAGGGTCAACCTCGTGTTTCCTTTTCATGATGTATTTTTATATTTTATTTTTTCATCGTGAATAAATTATGCTTATGCTTATGCTTATGCTTATGCTTATGCTTCAGTCAAGTAAAAACAGGAATGTTAATTACAGTTGAAAATTTGGGTGCAAAATTAAACAAGATTCTAATTTCTCAAAAGTCACTTAACTGGAAGTCTACAATAGAAGAGCTTTTAGGAGGTTTTGAGCTAATCTGAATTGCTTTGTAAAGAAAAATTTGACAGCAAAGTAAGCATTAAGCCATTAACACCTCAAACGCCCTATGATCCCCCCATTGATGAGTAGAGGATTTTATAAAATCGTCTGGCATTAGACAGAGCAAAATCTCCTTACACATGTATATAGGTGTCACTCTCAGGGGTCAATGGGTTTAGTACTTTGGTGGAAAAAAAAAGGCAATTGCAACTATTCAATTCTTAAATCTGCATTTTCTCAAAAAGGATGATCATGCGCATGACTCCAAAACAATACGGTGCATTGGGAGACGTAATACTCTTCATCTAAACAAAATTTGAGAGAAATATTGATTTTTGAGTTTTGTGGCTGTAAAAATTAAAAAAGATATACCGTATTTACCCGTGTGTACACTGTAGGTCGATCCCATGTATAAGTCGACCCCCCATTTTTGATGGCAAAAAACGCAAATGTTCATGGGACACTAATCTTGTATTCTTCGATTTCTGGAAATGTGGATGCACAAAAAAATCAGGGCCTCAAGCGCTTAATAGTTTTGTTGTTCAGCAGCTGTTGTATATGCGGGCGTTTTGTCCTTGAGTTTCGAAAAAGTTCTGTGAAAATTGAACATGTAAACCTCAAACTCACCTGTTTCGTTGTTCAAGGATAAAGGGCTTTAGAGGATAAGCACAATGCAACATCACAGAAGCAGGAGTCAATCTTTGAAAATAACTTGCGAACGATGCGAAAATGTGCAAGGTTTAATTGGGCCTTGACTTACAATTTCTCAAATGACAAACAAAACAAAACTCATAAACCAAACAATACGAAGTTTGCAAAAGCATTTAAATCTGCCAGGTTTGAATAAAGAATAAAAAACAACCATTACCAACCAGCATTTTCACGCAAACACGAGTGACAATGCTTGCACGCAAACACGAGGTATTGCGCCAGGTTACTAAGCCGTTGAACGATCGTGTTTTATTCGAGGAAACAGAAATGCCTTCGATCTTTCAGTTATCTAGATCGAGGAGAAAGTGATGAAATACGGTAAATACGGTATTTGCATTCTTGAAGGATCTTAACAGGATCCTGAGATAAGATCGTGTAAGATCCTACATAAGATCCTTCACAAGATCTTACTTAAGATCCTGTAGGATCATGTAGGATCCTACAGCAGGATCTTAAACAGGATCCTTTAGGATCTTGTAAGATCCTGCAAGATCCTAAACAAGATCTTAAGCAGGATCCTGATTAGGATTCAACCCAGGATCCCAGCTTGTTATTGCAGGATCTTTTAAAGGATTTTATGCAGCATTTTGGGATCCTAAAGAGTATTTTAGGGGCTTGTTTAGGATCCTATCAAATTTAGATTATATATATATTTTTTAAACTGTCCAATTAAGCTAGTACAAACCAATTTACATGTTCTTATTCTCAATCCAAACCATGTCATGGCAAGCTATTCAAGGTATTAGTAAGAGATCATGCAACAAATTTCTTAAGAATGCAACTATCCACTTGTAGGAACCTTGTGATATACAAGGTCCAAGCTAGGTCAAAGTATCCTGTTGAGACCTTTTACATGTAAGTTATGAAAGTAAGCTGAATCTTGTCGCTATAATAAGACTGCATGCACTTGTATTTTCTCATTTTTTTCTCACAATAATGTGGAGTCAAAAGCCGACAGGAAACATGTCTTTATTCTTGCAAAGAAGTCTTACATTACAAATAAACAGATTATGCAGACAGAACAAACTGTACAATCAAATTACGAGATGGCAGTGATGCTTGAATTGTACATCCAATGTTCTTCTCACAGATAATATAAACTACGCAATCACAATCGTGCTTCATATATAGCAAATAGAAAATGGGATTTTGAAAGAAATTAAAACAAAAAACTGGTATTACAATGTTGGTAATTAAATACTTGTAAATTTAAAACAAAATTAAATAGGTTTGAATTAATCTGTCAATGATGGTGATGGAGATAATTTTCAGTATTCTTTCAGTTTGTCCAAACATTTTTGATTCATAGATTTGCGTACATATCTGACCAGGTCCTGTCAAAAACTTTGTCACCACACCTGACTCGAATACATTCGGAAAGATAAGAAGTATGGAAATTTGTGAGAAGTTAGTTTCTCGCAATCAAGAACCATCACATTTCTCAATAATACAATTAACATGTCTGCATACATTTTCTCATGAGTAAATGTCAATATTCAAGATATTTCTTATCACAATCCAATCGATCTTTCAGTTATCTAGATCGAGGAGAAAGTGATGTCATTTACTCACTAGCTTAACAATGAAGTGTGTGAATGCGGCTTTATTAGTATGCAGCATGAGAGTTCTTGATTGTCACATTCGTGTTCTGCACCCTTGTAGAACCAGACACTATGTGTAATCTATATAAATCCTATGTAACGACCATAATTATGTAAATGGTATGTTATGATATACATATATTCAATATAGAGATATATAGAGATAAACCACAGAACTATAACAAGTCTGCAAAGAGAGATCCCCAAATACATCAAACCATAACTGGTTGAGGAGACAGAATTGGCTGCTATTTAGCATTTTTATCTGCTGTAACGGAGCTTTCCCTGCTGTCCCATCAAAGAATTTTTTTCAGAAGTGTCTCTTTATACTCTTTCTTGGCAACTAAAAAAAAAACAGTACATATACTTCAATGATGCATGTAGTGATTCCTCTAAATCACTGATTATTTCTATTAGTCTACGTCCATAATAGCTTTCTCAGGCATTTTCTGCATTGATTACAATAGTTAAAGTGACAGAAATTAGCATTTTTACGAGAAGGAATCAATTGTCAATCGTATACATGTAACTTGCCGTATGAGAACTTTTTTTCAAAATCATTTGCTTCACCAGTTGATCTAACTTCATTATTCTTGTTAAAGGTTTACTATTTTTTTTAACAGGGCTATAGCATGTAAGCCAAATTGAGTCTCCTTGCTTCACAAATTGAGTCGAAGGTGTGAAAATGTGAATTCTACATGCATGTAAATCGTTCCTCATTTTGAAGACAATCAGGCATCAAATCAGATGTTATTCGCTTAAAGTTAACGCTTACCTTTTTACTTGAGTTGTTGTGAGCATTTCCTTGCCTGGATCAGCATTTAAAGAGTAAAACTAACAAAGAAATCGTCACCACTAAAGCGTGATCGTAGATACAAACATTTGAATGAAACTGCCCAAAACCTGTAAGAGCTGGTAAGTACTTCATGTATGAGCTGGACTGGTTACCGCTGACTACTGACCAAAACAAAATCACTAGTTTCCAGTCCGGTCTCTCACGTGTTATCCAAGATGGCGGAGGATGACAATCTTTCTACGGATTCATTTTAATTGAGCAAGATTCCAAAGATACTGGAGTTCATTGAAAGGATTAAGTGCTGACTTGGAGTGTGTAATTTTCAAGAGTAATGCATCATGTTCCTTTTAGAATAAGGCCGATTATGAGAGCATCAAACAAGGTAATCCGTTGATTAGTATTTCTCACAATCTATAGAATACATTGGAATAAAAGCTTCCTTTTTCATTTCTCCGTGTACAGAGTGATTTTATGTTCAAAGTTTGGAGCCTTTAAAGGACATGTATTACGAACAGTGAATTAACTCGAAAGATAACACATTCACATTGGCATGCTTTGAATAAGACCAAACCTTTAGCTTGTTATACATGTAATGAAGGTTGAAGTTCCTGTTTTTTTTTTTTTAGTGAGTGCTACGTAAAGACTATTTTACCCGAAGGCATAGTAAATATATACAGCAGGCCTTTGCTTTTACATAGGAAATAGATACCAGTACATTGTATGTAGAGTCTATGCAAATTTTTACTCCTGGTTTGTTTTAATTGGTGCAGTACAGGTCCAAGACATAGGCAATTTAGGATCTTGATTCCTGTCCCATTCCCATTTAAGATCCTGTTTAGGATCCTATTCTTCTTTAGGATCTTGATTCCTATCTAGGATCCTGAGTAGGATCCTATTCTTATATCAGATCTTAAAGGATCCTACAGGATCTTATTAAATCTTACAGGATCCTACATAGGATTTCTACCAGGGTTAGGGTGACATTGACTAATGCTTGAACAATCTGAGTGGAAGTCATCTTCGGAGTCAAGTGATTAATTGTGTAGTGTCAGTAGATGGTATAAATAGTACTCTAGTCATTGATGCAGTGATTGGTTATCAAAATCATCGGGTGTTATTGGTCAACTGTCAGTCTTTGTGTCACTGACCATTAAGACTGTAAAACAGTGATTGGTAAAATTTGATCCAGCTTAGTCTAATGCCTTCACATGTATAAAAAATTGTTACATGTAGCATAATGGGTCAGTCAGTTATTTTTATATAAAAAAAAAAATATGTTTGTCCGTTGCTCCTGTTCATCATCATCATTTTCCCCGGCTCAAGTTATCAACTCTCTGGGGTGCTTCTGTCAGTGTTCTTCCTAACAATTGCATAAAGTCTGATTCTTCTCAACTGCTGGGCATCTAAGCCCAGTAGGCTTCAAACTTCGTCCATTTGGATGAGTTTGTGTTAAACAAAAGCTGCTTTTGTAGCTGATTATTTTCCATCCTGTTGTTGATATGTATTAATTTTGTAGGGACTGCAGGAAGTGGTAGGCATTGGTTTCGTGGTTTGTGTTTAATTATTAGTTAGTAAATCACTGTTTGTCGTTGCATGTTTGTGTCCAGTCACTTTTGCATTCATACCTGTTGAGCATGAAGATATGATTGGAGTAAACATAAAAGACACTCATTTGAACTGCAGAAGCACATCACAGTATAAAAATTATTTGACCAGTAACGGAAATTGAAGTAATAAGTTCTCGTAAAACATTTTGTTACAAAAACAAGCGATTAAAAATAAGAAGAACAACGTTTCAACTGCTCCATGATCATTTTCAATTTCGTCTTCATGAACAGAAAATTCTGCATAACACAATTTCTGCAGCAATGGAATGGAAGCTAAGTAGTTACATGTATACGAACAGTAAAAATTACAGCTAGAATGCGAAAAGGAAGTGTAAATAAGAAGTGAAGAGAATGAAAACTGTTAGAAGTGTTAAGCAAACAGCTTTGCACGGATGGAATCCCTCTTTACTGGGTTGCCAGTATGGCAAACCCAGTCGGAATCTGGGTTTCATTTCGTCGTTTTTTTATTTTTTTTTTCCGTGTCGGGAAAAATCTTGCCTTTCACTCCCCTGCTAAGTAGTGTCTTTGTGCATGGAGTCTTCTCTGCGTATTTTGTTAAGTTTGAGGGGGCTGGGGTAATACGTAGATTTCCTTGGTGCACACAGGAGAACGTTTAATTATTAAACCTGCAATGGCATCAAAAGTCGTGGTAACGCGGATGGCGTTTTAGTGCATCTTTAAACAAAATATACCCTTATGGAGCTCAAGAATGGAACGTCACTGGGATAAATAAGACAGGGAGTGAAAAATAAATGTCTGGGATCATAAAACCGAGGAGTAATGGACTTCGACAAGAACTATCGCCCGTCGAGCTGAAATCGAAGTGAGCTGTATTTCCGTGTTATGTAGAACACTGAAACCAAATGGAAAATTCTCTGGTAACTTATGGGTTCAAGACAGAGAAGGAATCGAACATCTTAAGTAATCTCTATTCTCTGCACAGTCTTCATGTAAAAATAATATGAAATTTGACAGCCAAGAATTTGTTGAAAGAAAGATTGCCTCTAATAGCAAATATGTTGTTTGCTTCAAAAAATATTTCGCTGGAAAAGATGGTCTTCATGAATTCATCATGTTTTGTAATATGTACTTAATGACTGAGTAGGAGGGCCGGACGGGAAAATATTTGGCCCGCCGCGAGGTCCGTGCGCCACTGCCAAGGGCCAAATATTTTCCCGTCCGGCCCGACCTAACTCAGTCAATAAGCATTTTATCATATGACCACTGTGCTTTTCCTTTTTTTTTTTTTTTTGGGGGGGGGGTTAAAAAATTTGGAATGTTCACTTGCGTCGCTCATTTTGACCGAAAAGTCAGGATTTATATAGCAACAAAATTGTTTTAGTTCGCGTCTCGCGCGCGCTTTCATTGCAAAACTATTGAGAAAATCCCCATATGAGGGTCGTACACGATCCTAGCAGGGCCGGACGGCTTTTTCCGGCCCTGCTCGCGCCATCGTGTACGGCCCTCATATGGGGATTTTCTCAATAGTTTTGCAATGAAAGTGCGCGTGGGGCCGTACGGCTCATATGATAATATGTGAGCTTAACTGGATACTTTTTATGGCAATAGTAAAGCATTTTCGTGTCAAAATGACGTTGGCGTCTTTCTGTTTTGTTAACTTGACCATGCCTCGTGATTTCCACTCTCAAAATTACCATTAGAACCTACTTTTTGCATAGAATAAGCTTTTAAAATGATGTTTTTGTCTTCTGTGTTGATACTTGACGATTCGGGAACATTTTGTGAAAAAATATTTACAACGTGTCACACACGCAACTTGATCTCCCGATTATGCATAACATCCACTTGGCCTTTTGACATCCCATTGAAAAAAACTCATAAAATATTCGCAGACTGGTCGATTTCTCTGAAAGGGTGATTGCTAACAAATAGAGAAAGATTTTCACAATAACTAAAAGTTCCTGTGGTAAGCATGGAAATTCGACGAAGCGGTAAATGTGACTAAATTTGTTGCGTGCGTTGCTATTTTTGTGTTTTGACAGACTTTGACAGAATATTAAATTATGAAAAACGTATCTACGGAATACGGATAGATCGTTAAAAAATCTTTATTTTTAGTGGTTATTTGAACATAAAAAATGGAACGCTTGACGAGAAATAATATTTTTGTTGATATTTGAAAAAAGGAAAATTTCGCGGGAATCAGGACGCGGTGAAAATGAGTTAACAAATTTGCATACGTGCGTTGAAATGTGATACGCTAGGAGACAGGAATTCTCTGATAAATGATTTTGTCATTGTAGTGTAAAATGAAGTTTATTTGGTAAGGCAACAATATTTCTTTAACTTCCTGGTTAATCCAATTTATTGCTACCACTTACTAGTGCGAAGATTGTTTACATGAAACTCACGCTTTTTGCAAATTTTGAGTGTAAGGAAATTACATCATTTGTGGGACAATATGTCCCTTTACTCAAACACAAAAACATTCAGATAGTAACAAACTTCACATTTATTAACAATTTCTTCTGCTTTTGTGCTTGTCAGCATTGTGATTTGCGACAATTCGCAAGTCTGTTTTTGGATCTCATAGATGTTCGGCTCATCCTCGGTGTAAAAACCTTTGAAATTCGCAGATGACGTAACACAAAGGAAAACAAAAGAGCCAAAAAAAACGTCAAACAATAACATAACTCTACCACAAGCTAACAAAACAAAGAAAAATTTTCACAAGTTTTTACACTGAGGTAAACCCAGATGTTCAGATTTTCAATTACATGGCCGCTCAACCTCGCGATTGAGTAAATAGTTCACCCTGAAGTCACAATAGATACGTTTCTCAGGAACCCAACGAAGACGGCTTCCTGATCCGACAGATGAAATGTAAATATTCAGTTAAATATTACAACAAAATTTAAAAAACCAAAGACGGAAGTTTCTTGGCTAAAAAGTACATTGTTTTACTCTGAAAACAATGAACGATTAGCATTCTTTCCCGTAGTTCATTCAGTTGACACAAGGTGATCACGTGCACCTTTACTCAAGAGCCTGTTTGTTATCTTTAAACTGAATTTATTACCAAAGCTTAAAAAACTAAAAGACCTCAAAATGGGACAGGATATTACAAAATAATTAAAGGTGTGAACGTGTGAGCCAAAGGACCTCTGCTGGCGCAACATGTGGGTGACCCTCAAATGGTCTTAATGACCCCCCACTTGAAAAAAATTAACTGGAACCCTGCAGTTCAATACTACCCAATTCAGTGCCTTCTGTTTTTGTGTACACACATACCACAGGCAACCCAGTGTCCGCTTTTTGTAGAGCGTCTTGTTTTGTTTAATTTTGGCTTAATGTCCCGAATAAAAAAAAACATGTCAAAAATCAAGCAATCAAACCTGTTTGAGCACTACCTCAGGATCAGGGGGGGATAGAAAAAAGGCCTGGGACCAAGAAACAATGTTCTCACAACTTGCAAAGCGTTCATCTTGGTCAGCGGGGTATTTTTGAGCGGACGCTCTTTGTGATAGCTGGCCTGCTTTCAGGTGTTTTCGAATGTTAAAAAGATGGTGATCGCTGTAAAAACTATGTGTCTGTTGGCTTTATTGTTGGCGCTATTATCACGAAATGAAGTTGAGAAAACGTTCATAATTGACTCGTTCCCTGATGGCTCTGAAGCTTCCCGTTGAGGCACAACTCACAAAGCGCACAAATAATTTACGAGTATATACGAGTTGAATGCATAGTCTGCGTAGCTAGTTTGCTCAACATAAATCGGTTTATTCACGAGAACCCAAATATTTCAAGTTGTTTCCGATGCATCGTCGAATATCCAGGTTTTAGGATTCAGATGGTAATCAGTGTAATTTATTCACCTAAGGACGTCTTCATGTTGTTCGGTGGCTCCAAAACATCACGACAAACATCGCCTCTTGAACCAACCACGTTTAATTTCATTCAACATAATATCTACTGGGAACGTGGTCTTCTCACTGAAACACGAAAAAGCTGCTTTTGCAAAGTTTCCTGTATATCAGCGGGATGTTTTGGGTTGGGGAGATCAGTGAAGGAAAGAATATTTTTAAAAAAATGTTGTTTCATTAGACCCACCAAAAGTTCTACTTTCCATTCTTGAATTTGTCCTAGTCAAGTCAATTTTTATTTCTACTCAGACAGAAATGATAATTAATACAAATTGGTGCTTAAATTATAAAATCAAGGGATTGCGACGAAAAAGATATTTTACAATTGTAAACTAACCGAGTAGGTGACCCAAAACAAGAAATAAAAGAGTCAAGGAAAAGAGATGCAAGATAATTGTTTTAGATAAAAAGTATTACTTTATTAATTAAACAACAGTTAAAGATTACATAATCGTAAAACATTAGGAATCAAGAATAGTATTATAACCACCAATTACAGAATTGATATATTGACAAAAATTGGAAAACAGCTTGATTTTCTTTTAACATCAATGGATAAAGAATTCCAAAGTTTTGGACCAGTGTAACTGAGAGAATGAATACCGTATTGAGTGGTATGAACAGATGTAACAAACAGATTATTAATCTGTCTGTGATTGACGTGTATTATATGAATGAATAGAAGTTACTGGGTTAAAAAAATTAACAAAACTAGAAGGGCTTAGTGTATGGTGCCACTGATAAACAAAAGAGAGAATTTCAAGATGAATTATATCAGAGAATTTGAGGAGTCTGAGAGACTTCAATAGTGGCTGTCCTACATTCAGCGTCAGCTGCAATCCTTTCAGCTGGGAATGTGCAGTGTCTCTTGGAACTACATGTAAAGATAAAGTATTTTACCAAGGGTCTACCAAGCCTACATGTATCTGTCATCTTGGTGACCCTAACTTCAGCGATTGAAGCATACACCTGCCAGCTATCTTGTGAACTGCGTGTGTTCAGCTTGAACAGGGATAAACTAAAAATTGATTATTTGGTAGTCTGAAACTTGAGAAAGAAGAGTGACCTCAGATTCAACCGTGAGGATCTCTTTTGGACCCTGCAAATTGAAATTCCAGGAATTCATTTCTATATACAGGAATTCCACTACCACTATCAACATACCTTCCTGTTTGCTAGAACGGCTATTACAGTTGCGCATGCGCGGTGGTGGTAAACAGTGCTGCTTGGCTGGCTGTATCAATGATGCAGGCAGTTACCCCTTAACTGCCTGTAGGGGAAGTTATGAAGCCAACCCGAACATGTGTGTTTTGAACATTACAGTTGGGATAGAGACAATCACATGAATTATGAGACAGGTGAAATAGCATATTCCGTGCTGTTCGTGTCAGGTAAACATCAAGAGTGTCCAGCCATATGGCTGTTCACACACCATGTCCAACTTCTTGAACAGTACATTTCATGTTAGGTGCAACAATGGAGACAATGTGACTTGTACTGATGATGTCCAGTCAACGACCAGAAACAAGAATTTTATTGTTTATCATGCAGTCATAGCCTGCGGAGAGCAGACGCATTTTTCGGCTTTTGTTTCAATTTTCTCTGCGGGTGAAACAAAAGCCGAAAAATGCGTCTGCTCTCCGCATGCTACTGCAGTCAAGGCCTCAAACATTTTCGTGCACAACAAGCTAACACTCAGTCATCAACCCTTAATGAAATGTCCTCCCCATAATGGCATATCATCGTCTTGACATGGCCCATTTATACTCTTTATTGGTAACAAAACACCCTCCCAGCTGGAAAATTGCAATCAGTGGTGATAGAACAATCCAACTGTTATTTTCTCCTGTAAGAAATGAAAAACACAATGTCAACGAGAGACAAATTTTGCTCACTGAAACTGGCACTGTGGATGCAGTGGAAGACAGAATGTGAGAACATGGCAGGAAATCCTTTTAGATGAAAGAGGACTGACTTCACCAAGGAAGAAATAGAAATTGCTTTAATTGAAACTGTGTATATTTGCTCCAGACATGTAATTGTTTTTTGTTTTTGTTTTTAAAAAAACCTTGATTAGAAAACTTTTAATTCAACCAATTTAATTCTCATTTTTTGTTGTCTCAGTGTCATCACAAAGTGGAGCAAAGAAAATAAAAATGAAACTGGTTTGACAATTTATAACCAAAACCAAAGGGAGGGGAGGGGAGGGGGAATCCTAGAAAAAGTGACAGGTGTGCTCCATTCTGCCTTGACCGAAACACAATTAAAATCCATGACTGTGAACCACTTACAATGTTTAAATTGCTTTTCTTGTTTCTTCTCTTTATAATTTTCTTTCTTCTCTGTTTTTCTTTGTTCGTTATCTTTGTATTATGTCTGTGGTGTGGCAAAAAAATAAAATAAATAACAAACAACAAAAACTAACCTGATCATAGAGTTTACCTTAGTACTTTTCGGGCTAAAAAGACTACATGTACATATGTATATAAAGCCAAACAAAAGTTTGTTGGAAAATTCTAGTTCGTTTTAAGGCTTTGTTTTAAAAATTCTGATGAGCACTCCATCGCTTTTATGTAGGAATCTCGCCCCAGGAGTATCAGTGAAAACCCTCAAAGACAAGTAATGCATTTGAAGTTGAAAACAAACAATGCGAGCAAAAGAACTCTTCCTTAAGAGAGTGGGGTTGGTTGGCAACAATTTTAAATGCCTCCCAGTATGACACTCAATGAAAGCTGTTTTTCACAATATTACCTTTTTGCAAAAGAATTTCTTTTTATAGGCAGTAATAAATGCTGGCTGAAAAAAATTACAAAGTAAAACGTAGGTTTACATGTAGTTATCAAATAACACAAAGGAATGTCTGTCTATGAGTAAGTGTCTCTACTACAAATACCATAAATCGAATGCCGGATTGACATTTTACAAAGACAAAAAAATTTAGTGGAACTTGAAAAATTGCGAGTTACTATACAGCGGGGATAATTACTGTTTGCTCACCAACCTGTTTTATCAGCAAGCCAATAAGCTTAAGCTTACTGGGTCAAGAGGCTTTTTTAATGTGAAGACATACACATTTACAAAATGTTGCCTTACCTTGATCTCGGAGAAACTACTGTGGGTTAAAAACGACGTCCGGCGAGAAGTAAATTTTCCTAATTGAATGGCTTTGAAATAAAAAAAAATTGTTGAATAAACTAAAAAGAAGCCACCACATTTCACAACCGGCCTCGGCCGCCATGTTTCTTGTTTTGTTTACAGTTGGGATGACAAATTCTGCTCGTGCACAATACACGAATCCGCTGAATGATGCCTCCATTTTTTATTTATTTATTTATTTACTTATTAGCAATAACAGACTAAGAACAAATTACATGTACACATGTACTTATAACATACACAATACATAAGCGATCAAATTACTAATAACAAACACAATACAAACCTTAATTAATTACATAGTGTTTCCTTTTTCTTTTACTTACACAATACTTAATCACATTACAATCCCATTAATCAAATTACAATCACTTCCTAAACCATGACACAATATGATTCCTACAAGAAAGAAATATTATACAATGTATATTAAGCAACAAATTACAGTTAATTGTCCATTTACGTTTAAATTTATCTAAGGTATTATTTTTAATATTAACATATTTTTCAATTTCAAACTTATTTTTAATCTTATGCTTTAGGCCAATTATTTCTGGTAGCATGCTTGTCCTTCTGCAGTCCCACAGGTATAACTTAGCTACAGTGTATCAGTAACAAATAGTTTAGTAAGGGGTGTTTTGAATCTACAATACCTATTATGACATCTTTTAAAGTAAGGGAAACAGGTTCTTTTGAGATAGAATGAAAATAAAGTTCAAACTCTTTCCAAAAAGTGTGCGAGTATAAACAGTCGAAAAAGAAGTGGCTGAGTGTTTCGGGATGAGACTTACAAAAGGAACAGTTGTCGTCTGTGGCAAATCCTATCTTGTATAATTTGGTATTAGTACATAATAAAAATTATAGAGTTAAGGACCTTGTACTGAAAGGCTCTAATATATGGTTCACAGCAAACAGAATGTGATAGAATATACATTGTATGCTTTCTGTAGTTCGTCACCGGTTAGGTCAAATTCATGTTTTAGAGTTAGTCCCCTGCTAGAAAATTGTGCTTTTTTTCTCAGTAACAACGAGTAATAATCCTTTGACTTCTTTTTTAAGACATTAAAAACCTTGTCATTAATCGCTAATGTAGGGGGGCTTGTCATAAAAGTGTAATTACTCATTTTGAAATGAGAAGGTATAGCATGGCGAAGACCTGCCCAAGTTAAAAAGTTTACTTAACCAACATGCTTAGAAAATACATTATACGAGTTTAAGTCATTCAAATCAAAAAGTAGGTCATTTATGCAAATAATGCCAGACTCGAAAAATGTCTTTTAAAATACAGGTGCATTGTTTATGCGAACATCTTTATTTTTCCATATTATGCCCTGCCAGTCCTTTTCTGTGGAAAACTCGTCTCGAAATTCTGCCCACCATTGGAGCATCTCAGCATAAAACTGCAACGGAATAGGATGATCTTTTACATTGTAGTTACAGTGAAATAAGAAAAGACCTCCGAAACGCTTAAGCTGATGACGTATGTAATCTTTCCACGCACCATCGCTTACACTGAATATTCTTTTTAAGTTTTTAGTCTTAAGGATTTAATCATTGTCTCTAAATCAATCATTTTTAAACTGCCTTTTTCATATTCATTTATTACAGACAAGCGAGTTGTTTTATCCACACCTTTCCATATAAATTTAAATAACAGAGCTCTGGTTTAATTCTTTAATAGCATCCTTAGGGGTGGGTAGAAGTGACGCAACGTAAACAAACTTAGGAATAATTAGAGACTTTATAACGGTCACCTTCCCATAGATGGAAAGACCTCTTGAAGACCAGATGTTAACAAGTTTCTTAATGCTGTCTAATTTTTCAATAAAATTTTTTTCGTGAAGCAATTTTGGATCGTAGGAGTAATATACGCCAAGCACTTTGATTGCTTCGTCTGGCCATTTGATACCAAGTGGTTTGGTTTTATTTGCTCTCGAGGAGCCAATCCACATTCCTTCTGTTTTGATAAGGTTAACTCTTAGGCCTGATAGCTTCTGAAAATCGTCAAGGAGTTTACAAAGCGCGCAGGCTGAGTTGATGTCAGAGAGGACTGCTGTTGTGTCATCGGCGTATTGAAGTAGTTTTGTCTCCTCCTTACTGATCCGGATACCTTTTATTTCTTTATTTTGTCGAGCTGCAATTGCTAGTACTTCAGCTGCGATCACAAAAAGATAAGGAGAAAGAGGGTCTCCTTGTCTGACTCCTCTTTGAAGGGTGAAATAATCTGAAGTGATACCATTGTTTATGACACAACTTTGTATATTTTTGTAAAAGGTTGTTACCCATCGAATAAAGTCAGAACCAAAGTTAAAATGTTCCAGGCAGTTTAAAAGATAATTCCACTCCAAACTGTCGAAAGCCTTTTGAAAATCTATAAAAATCATTAGACCAGAAATATTTTCTTCAACTGTTAACTCCATAATATCGAAGATTGACCGAACTGTTTCACCAATATACCGCTCTTTAATAAATCCGGTTTGGTTATGGTGAATGATGCTTGGAAGAACATTTTTAATTCTAGCTGCTATCACTTTTGACATGATTTTGGCATCAACATTTAGTAGAGATATTGGTCGCCAATTTTCTAAAAGCGAACAGTCTTTTCCTTTCTTTTCGATTAAAGTTATGATTGCTTGTTTTTGGGAAAGCGACATCTCACCTTTTTTAAAGCATTCATTTGCACATTTAGTGAAAGATTCACCAATAATAGGTCAAAATTTTCTGTAAAATTCGATCGGAATGCCATCTTTTCCAGGGGTTTTGTTATTATGAAAACTATCTATTGTCGAGGTGCATTCTTCCAGAGAAATTGCACCTTCGCATGACAACTTCTGTTCTTCTGTTAGAACAGGGATATTAAGAGAGTGTAAAAAGGATTCTATTGTCTGCGCCCCGTCAGTATTGTTGCTGTTTCGGCTCTTGTATAATTCTTTGTAAAAGCGCTTTTGTTCGCCTAATATACTGAAGGGATCAGTTGTGATCATGCTGCTAATTTTCAGTTTCCTCATGTGCTTTTTAATATGATTCATTTTTTCTAGGTTAAGAAAATATTTTGAACTTTTCTCCCCGTGTTCGTGCCAGCGAGCGCGAGCATGTATGATGACTCCATCAAGTTTCTCGTCGTAGAATGCTTCTAAATTTTCTTTAGCAGCATTCAAGATATTTGAATTGGTGTTGCTAGGATCTGCCTCAAAAACCTGTTTTGCTTTAGCATATTCTTCTTCAAGACGGTTTTCTTTTCCATTCCTTTCTCTCACCCTTCTTTTTGAATGTTGTTTTGCATGTGCTCTAATATTGTACTTCAACCAATCCCAAATGATGTGGTCATTGGACAAATCGTGGCGACCTTGCGGGCAAGCCAAATTGGTATCTTCGATGTAACATCATTGATATAATCATTGTCTTCCAGAAGAGCACAGTTCATCTTCCAAAAACCCTGTCCTTTAATTTCATTGTCGCTGTTTTGGAGATCTACTGTAATCGCTGCATGGTCTGTTTTGATACCCGGAATTATATTGACAGATTTAACATCAATCATGTAGATTATTATAGAGATTAACCAGTAATCTAGACGGCAAAATATATTCGGGGATTTCTGACTCCACGTGTAACTTTTAGTGGAAGGATTTTTAACTCTCCAGATATCAACGAGGTCAAGTTCACTTTGTATACAGCCAATACTTGCAACAATTGATTTCCTCGGAATCATGATTCCTCCTTTCTTATCAAGGAGTGTGTTAAGGGGACAATTGAAATCCCCACCCACAATAATATTCTCCTCATCGTCCAGGTTTTCATTTTGCAGCGTTATCAATAAGTTATTGAAAAAGCAAGTGATGTCCTTATCAATCAAGATATACATTTTGTCCTTGATGGCTGCTTTTAAAATTATGTAACGCCCCAGGAGATCAAGAATCTTGGTGTGAATAACACAATCGACACCCTTTCTGAACAAGATTGCAACTCCACATGAATTTGAACTACCGTGTGACATAACTGCCTCGGCCCTCCATTGATTTTTCCAATATATTTCTGTCTTTCTGCGAATGTGTTTCTTGTAAAAACATAAAATCAGCCTTTCTTTTCCGACACCAAGTGAAAAATAATAGCTCTTCTTTTTCGAAAATTACTAGTGCCCCTCACATTTAAAGCAACTAGTTTGAAAGCCTCAGTAGTCATCTAATCAGTGCTCCTGAGATAAATTTAAATTTAGGTTGCAGAGGGACTTGATAAACTAAGAACAACATGTAATAAACGGTGAGAAAATAGGCAAAAAATTGATGTACCGTGTTCAAAGTGATTTGCATTAAGAGTTGTAGGAATCGTAACAGAGCAAAAGCAGGAACTATGAATACACAACTTACATGTACATACAAACAGTTATTTAAACTAGTACATAAACAAGAGATATGATCATGATAGTGATTCTCAGAAAGGACAAATGGTGAAGATAATTTAAGCACAAATAATAAATATACAAATACACACACAGAGTTACTCATTCGGTGTGCCTTGTTGCTGAAGCCCTCCGTCTGCCCAAGTACTATTCATGATTAAACCCTAAAACCACACATCACACTTAAAGAAACATACAACATTTTGCTGATTGACAATTGGAGGTTTAGGTTCCTTAGCTTTAAGCTCATCTTTGATCTCGTGGCTTGTGAAGACAGGATGTACTTCGGTATTTATCTTTCGGCTAAGATCACTATCAAAGTTGCTTAGTGACATGTAGTTTGTTTGCTGATCTCTGATCTTTGAAGGGCAGGGGTATTCTAACGGGAATTTCACCTGCTTGTTGCAGGGGGAGGGGAAGGGGGCGTATGCTCCCTGTCATCTTCATTTCGACGAAAAACCTGATGGTGTTTTGTATGAGGGGCTCTGGGGTAATGCAAACGTGTGAAGATCCCCTTTATTTAGGCCCTCGCACTCTTGATGAAAAAATTGCCAGTTTGAAGAAAGTTTAAAAGCAAGGTTCAGCATTATTTTAAACAGAGAGTGTTTGTACTTCATATCAACATGACTATAGTAGTGCAGAAGCAGCCCAGTATCTGTTGGTTTTCTGTAAACCTCTCTGTCCAACCGGGTGGCATTTCTGATTTCCATTCTTAGGAAAGGAAGTTTCCCGTTTTCCTCAAGTTCCATTGTAAAACTAATGGAAGAGTGGGTTTCATTCAATGTTGAGAGAAATGTGGAGGCAGCTTGGACATCTGGCATTATGCTGAGAGTATCGTCAACATAGTGTTTATAGAAAGTGTTCTCTATGAACAGGTGGATGGAATTGCCATGATGGGTTCTCCTCTTGGACCACTGATGGTGTACAGCTTCATGTGTAACATCAAATAACATCTAACAAACCAAAACAAGATGCCCACTTTCGATAAACGCTACGTTGACGATACTCTCTGCATAATGCCAGATGTCCAAGCTGCCTCCACATTTCTCTCAACATTGAATGAAACCCATTCTTCCATTAGTTTTACAATGGAACTTGAGGAAAACGGGAAACTTCCTTTCCTAGGAATGGAAATCATCAGAAATGGCACCCGGTTAGACAGAAAGGTTTACAGAAAACCAATGAATACTGGGCTGCGTCTGCACCACTATAGCTACATTGATATGAAGTACAAACACTCTCTGTTAAAAACAATGCTGGACCGTGCTTTTAAACTTTCTTCAAACTGGCATTTTTTTCATCAAGAGTGCGAGTGCCTAAAGAGGCACTCATACAAAACACCATCAGGTTTTTCGTATGCCCCCTGCAACAAGCAGCTGAAATTCCTGTTAGAATACCCCTGTCCTTCAAAGATCAGAGATCAGCAAACAAAATATGTGTTGAGCAACTTTAATAGTGATCTTAGCCGAAAGATAAATACCAAAGTACATCCTGTCCTTACAAGGCACGAGATCAAAGATGAGCGTAAAGCTAATGAACCTAAACCTCCAATTGTCAATCAGCAAAACGTTGTATATTTCTTTACGTGTGATCTGTGTGATGCAGATTATGCCGGCTTTACATGCAGACACCTACATTAACGTGTGGAGGAACACAAACGATCGGTAATTGGCAACCATGTAAGAGAACAACATGGAAACAAGCCACATGAAATTGCAAAGAACTTCAGGATCCTGAGGAAGTGCTCGAACAAGTTCGATTGCTTGATTTTTGAAATTTTTTTTATTTGGGACATTAAGCCAAAATTAAACAGAGTGATTCCATCTGCACAAAGCTGTTTGCTTAACACCTCTAATACATGTAGTACTGTTTTCATTCTCCTCACCTTTTAATTACACCTCATTTTTGCATTCTGTTATTTTTATAAATTTGTTTGTATGTAAATACTTTAGTTAGCTTTTACCTTTCATTCCATTGTTTCATAAATTGTATATATGCGGAATTTTCTACCCTTGAACGTGAACTTGAAAATGACTGTGGAGCAGTTGAAATGCCGTTCTTATTTTTTATTGCTCATTTTTGTAACAAAACAGAAGTAGAGCCAGGAAAATTTTAGCTTGAACAGGGTTTGAATCCATAACTTGTGGGTGGCAAACTACATGTACTCTATTACTGAGCTGTCTTGCTGTGTAGTATAGGAGCATGTCAGTGGTGATGTGATCCAATAAGAGGTCAAATTTTGTAATGAAAGTATGAAATGTTATTTGTCAATGACGACCCTGAAAACTGAAGCAAACCCACCTTAAATGAACTCATCACAATGATGGCCCTTGAAGTAACCAGAGCTAAACGCTCCATAAAGCGTACACTGGGTCACCTGTGGTTCGAGTTACACAAAAACAGAAGGTACTGAATTGGGTGGTATTGAACTGCAGTGTACTAGTTAATTTTTTCAAGTGGGGGGTCATTAACCCATTGAAAAATTCGCGTGCGGTGTGTGTGATGTGTAAGATACTTGGAAAATTTTCGAGGTTTTGCAGTGGAAAGCGAGGGTTAAAAATAAACCATATGCGCAGTAAATGTACACAAGATACTGAGTTCTAGAATTAAGTTCACCTTGAAGAAGAAACAGTGAACTTCCAGATGATGTAAAAATATTGCTAAAAAGTGATTGAAAACACGTCCTAAGGCTCAACTGAAAATGTAAAGGTAGAATTTTCAAAGCAGCGCGCGTTAAGCAATCAGGAAAGTTTTTGATCGCTAACTAAGCAAAGCGCTTGAAAAATATATATTATAACTCAAAATATGCCTTATGCAATTTACAGTTAAGTCTAACCACTCAATGGATAAAAATTGCTTGAAATTTATTCCAATCGCTTTGTTTTCTTGCAGGTATAAATGCAAAAATTATGCACAAACGCTGCTGCCGAAACAAAATTTCATGAGGAGCTTTCTGCTTGTCGAAATACATTTGCACAAAACTGCAAGATTAATTTAGTTAATTGATCACTTTCATGAGAGAACAAACAAGGTCAAATTGTGTACAAAAGTGCTCTTTCGAAAACTTTCACTGAAAGATAACTTACAAAACACAAGAATACCAACAGAGAAAATCGCTGGAGGTATTCTCGGATTTACGGAATATAAACGCACGATCGGATTGATTTATTTGTTGAAGACACTGATCTTCTGAGGTATGCCGAAGGTGAAAATACCTTTGATTACCAATTTACTTTAGGAAAAAAAAAACTTGTTATTTGCAAAAAATCCATCGGTTGATCAATATAATTATTTAATTATTTGTAATGTGCTGTCCTATTTTGAGGTCTTTTAGTTTTTAATATTCTCTGTCAAAATTTTCACAACAATCAAAACACAAAAATAGCAACGCTCGCAACAAATTTAGTCGCATTTACCTCTTCGTTGAATTCTCATGCTTAACAGAGGAATTTTTAGTTATTGTGAAAATCTTTTTCTATTCGTTAGCAATCACCCGTTCAAATTTTAGAGAAAATCACTGGAGGTATTCTCGGATTTACGGAATATAAACGCACGATCGGATTGATTTATTTGTTGAAGACACTGAACTTCTGAGGTATGCCCAAGGTGAAAATACCTTTGATTACCAATTTACTTTAGGAAAAAAAAAACTTGGTATTTGCAAAAAATAGGAGCAAATCTATGCCCATTATGACGTTAATTGCTACGAAGGCCTTTAATTCTGTGCGGCTTACTCCATGAAAAAAAGCAATGCGCTCCGGGGGTTTTAAGAGTTTTTGACAGGCATACCTACTCGTTCCGTTTACCATTAATTCCCATAGATCATCTCCTATGAAAACTAAGAAAAATATTTCATTCATTATGATTATCTAAAACGAAATAAAGAGCAGTGGCTGCTACGAAATCTGGAACTTGAATATTATCGAGCTGATCATTCCAGCGAGCTTCTTGTTTATCATCGGTCGCTAGGTTTTCACCATCTTCTTTGTCACTTTTAAAGCCAAATCATCAAAGTTGTTGTCTCTAGTATCCCCTCCTCTTACAGGAAAACCATAAAAGATCCCTTAGATCCCTAGATCCTCTGAATCCGAAAAAAAAAGCATGAATATCCCCATCGTTTGATGCGTTATCTGGCGCATCGGCTGTTGTTTTCACGTAATTTGATCGCGCGATTGAAAGGGCAAAAAGCCAGCCCTTGTGGGGTCTCTTATCAGCTGTCAAAATATGCTCACAATACGACAAATGAGTGGTCAATTATTCTACTAAATCTCCATAACAACAAAAAATTTAGATTTACTTAGGGAGACTGGGTAGAGGCCTAAGATGAACTCCGAGCAAGCCGCCATGTTTTACGGCCGGTTGAGGCCGGTTTGTAGGTAATTCAGGGGTCATCGCGCGAGGCCGGTTTCGGCCGGTTTAGGTGTCAATGGGCTAAGACCATGTCGCGCCAGCAGAGCCCCCTCACGTTCACACCTTTAATTATTTGTAATGTGCTGTCCCATTTTGAGGTCTTTTAGTTTTTAATATTCTCTGTCAAAATTTGCACAACAATCAAAACACAAAAATAGCAACGCTCGCAAAAAATTTAGTCGCATTTACCTCTTCGTTGAATTCTCATGCTTAACAGAGGAATTTTTAGTTATTGTGAAAATCTTTTTCTATTCGTTAGCAATCACCCTTTCAAATTTTAGAGAAATCGGCCGGTCCGCGAATATTTTATGAGTTTTTTTCAAAGGGATGTCAAAAGGCCAAGTGGATGTTATGCATAATCAGGCAAGTTCAGGCGATCAAGTTGCGTGTGTGACTCGTTATAAATGTTTTTTCACAAAATGTTCCCGAATTGGGGGTGCAGGGATGGCGTAGTGGTGAAAGCACTCGCCGCTCATCAATGTGGCCTGGGTTCGATTCCTCGACTCGGCATCATATGTGGGTTGAGTTTGTTGGTTCTCTACTCTGCATCGAGAGGTTTTCTCCAGGTACCCTGGTTTCCCCTCTCCTCAAAAACCAGCATTTGACTTGATTTGCGTTGATTGTTAATTTGACTTTACAGTGTCCCCAATTAGTGCTCCAGCACTAAATCCACTAGACACTTAAATAAAGTTCCTTTTTTTCCTTTCCTTGTTAAACCCATAAGTTACCAGAGGTCTTGCATTTGGTTTCAGTGTTATACATAACAGCACACTTGGTAAAATATTAGAAATACAGCTCACTTTGATTTCAGCTCAGCAGGTGATCGATAGTTGTTGTCAAAGTCCATTACTCGTTGCTTTTAAGATTCCAGATATTTATTTTTACCGCCTGTCTTGTTTATCCAATTGACGTTCGATTCTTGATCTCCATAAGGGTATAGTTTGTTTAAAGATGCACTAAAATGTCATGTGCGTTACAATGACTTTCAACACCATTGCAGGTTAATTAAATGTTCTCCTGTGTGCACCAGGGAAATCTATGCATTACCCCAGCCCCCTAAAACCTAGCAAAATGTGCACAGAAGACTGTATGCACAAAGGCACCACTTAGCGGGGGAGTGACAGACAAGACTTTTCCCGACATGGAAAAAAAAAAATGACGAAATGCAACGCAAATTCTGACTGGGTTCGACAACCCAGTAATGATGCTCTAAGAGATCTTTTCTGACACTTGTTTCAGGTGCTGTTGATGGAAAAACCAAGTACACAGTGTTATGTTGCCTTCTGGTCAGGCTGGGGTCAAAAGTGTTGAGGCATGTGTTTGATAGAGTAATTCATCCACGAGACCTTTGGAGTACATTGAAATGTGAGAGAGTGCACTCTGAGCTTCGGTCTCTTCGAAAAGAAGGAATCCTTAATCCAGCGCAGTGGATTCAATTGTATCCAGCTAAACCCTCTTCAGTGTCATCCACTGGCTTTGATAATTCTCTCTTGATTTTGCTTCTGAGGACAATCTGTAACCATAGTCCTCCAGCCACTGGCTGGGATGTACTTCCTCATTCGTCTGACACCAGCTGCGAGTCTCACATTGTACGTTTGAAGTATTGTGTAAATACAGTATCAGCCCATGCTAAAGAGGCCTCTGTTAGTGATGGTGAATTCTGTAAATACAGAAACCAGATCCAGAAAACACTGGTAGGATTGGGTGGAGCTGAATATGAAGATGCCATCCGTAAAATAGAGGAAGATGAAATGGATCCATGGGATGAGGATCATTTCAAAGAACTTCTGAAGCAGTGGAAAGATAATGACAACAGAATTAAGGACAAACTGAATGAGTGGGAGTGTATAATGAAGAGCTCTAGAGGTGCAGGTCGGTTTTTGGGAGAAAGAATTTAGGGTGCTGTTCATATGTTGCCTGTTTCAAGGTTGCTCTTTTTTTCTCTTTTTGCTTCTTACCTCATAGCAGGATAACGGTACCGTTTTTTTTTTCTTTTTTCACTTTATGTACAGTACCTTGCAAAAGTAAGTTGATGGTCTCTTTCGAGTCTCGAGGACTTAGGATTGAGGATCGAGTAAAGAAAATCGAGAATCAAGTTGAAGAAATTGAGAATTTAATGAGCAGGTCACTTGACTGATTCCTCGATAGACTAATAGCACAAACACAACTGGGAATACAAAAAAAAGAAAAGAGTGCCAAATTTTCTCGGAGAATGTTGTTTGGGAGTAATGCAGAAAAGCAAGCGAGTTTAGCCCTCTTCCGAATCCTGTTGCTGAAATTGGGAAAAACATCATAAGGAACAACACTATTCTGTGCGATTGTGGAGGAATAATAATTTCATGTATCCTTCAGCCGTATGATCGAAGCATACTCAACAATCACACAGACTGTAAACAGTCTTCGACATCATCGGACTGGCATGGTATTTCAAGTATTCCACAGGCTTTTAATCCATAGCGTGATCCGCCCGACAATTTAGCTGTAACCTACAATGAAGCTTGTTAGTGAAAATTACTTCCATAGTATTTCCAGAGAGAAAAGCCCTTAAAACTACATGTATTCTGTGCAATTGCAGAGGAGATAATTATGATAAAATCCATCACGTGGTAAAGCTCACTGTTTTGCTTTTATATTTTAATCCACGACATAAGATTGTAGTTTTTAAAGAGAGGACTCACAGGAACGATAGCCACTATCTCGTTTTCTTATTAAACAGTTCCTGTTGTTATTTAATCGAGGAGTAATGCTTTTGCGAAAGTTGAATCAAGTATGAATAATTGACAATGTTTTGCCTCGATGATTTTGCGAGAATTGAGTGTCTAGGATCGAGTTTGATTTTGAGAGAATTGAGTCTCAATCCTGGACTCACTCGCGATCCTCAGTTCTCACGAGGATTGAGTCGAGACTGTCAACTTACATATACTTTTGCATGGTACTGTAATAGTATGTTAATATTGTGTTGTAACATGCATGCCCATTAATAAAACCATTTACATGATGTTTTTCAAATATTATGTTGGTTCCTTTTCCCTTTCCAAAACTGCTTATTTGTTGATAACCTGTTCTCATAATAAAACTCCTTCCATGTAGCAGTTACACTTTCATGAACTCCCAGCCATCTGACTCAATCCTCAAACCTCTGGCAAGTACATGTAAACATAAACATTTTGCTAGATATCTTCAAAAAGGATCGAGTTACGCGAACAAATTTTGTACTAGTTAGTATAATATTATAATTTCTTTTTGGTTTGGAATTCACTAGATATTTCTGAGACAATAAAAATGTCATGGTATCAATATGAAATGATTTCTCCTCAGCTCTCAAAATCTGACACACTGTTTGAATTATTATTGTCAAAGTCTTAGCTATTTTGATACTGATCTTATTATTGTCAAAGTCTTAGCTATTTTGATACTGATCTGACTTTGAACACTTGTATTATTTTTCAAATACATCTCAGATTATTCTCTCATGGCTCTTTTTTAGATGATCAATTTCATTGATAATTTTAGCTCCAAAGTCTTTTTAATGTCTTATTAAAAGGCATCTGTTTTCTACATAATATTTAAATGTTTAGTACAATTATTTTTCTTTGTATTTGATATTTGTAATGAAATTTTTGCTGTTGTTTTTGTTATTAAGCTGACATCAGATTGATTATTTTGCAATAGATCCTGTGCAGCCAGAAGCAAGCTTTGCTGATGTTGTATCAGCAGCTGCAGGAGGCAGCACACATCACGAACAAGGTCACTACATGTAATTAATACAAATGACCGAAAGAAGGTGCCTTGCAGTTACTTGAGGATGCCTGAAATTATAGTTAATCTTTTTTTCACCCAAATAAACATATTATTCTCTAAGATGATTGTAGTTAATTTGGCCAGGGTATTACTTTAAGAACCCATCATAGATGTCCAACATGCATGCACTATTGAGCTTACAATTAATAATTTCTAATAGATCCTGTGCAGACAGAAAGAAGTGGTGCCGATATTGCTTCAGCAGCTGCAGAAACCAGCACACACAGTTATGACCAACAAGGTAATTAATATCAGTCACTGTAAAGACATTTCTTAAATTCAAACACCTATTAGTAAGTGAAAGTGGAATACATTGTTCTTGGAGCGTCTCTTTCAACCCCAAGCCGTTTTCTAGCTCAAATACCGAAATATAAAGTCTTCGACAAGTCTGGTGTTTGTTGAAATCCATCCATATCTTCAGTACCACAATATATCACAATCATAAAACCAGCACTTGATGCCTTAAACATGTACATGTAGTAATGGTATTTGAGGTTTTATTTTAAATTGGTTGACTTCACCCTTACTGCTAACTGACTGAAAACAGTCATCTGCATACAGCTGCTTATGGGAGCACAGTTTCGTCAATGCAGCAGCCTATGAAGTTCTTCAAGGCTCTGTCCCTAGAAATTTTGGTCTTGTGTCTAAGTATAATTATATTGTTCTTGCACTTGTTTTGTTATTTCAATTATGTACAATGTATTATTCATACAATTATATTTATCCATCCAGCTGATCAATAAATGCCTAATATTTACCTTGAAAGTTTCTTTGAGTTATGTCATTGCATCTGTATCTTTCTAATTTCTAAATGTTAAAGAATAAGATTGTCTTTCTTTTTATTTCCTGCTAGTCAGAAAGTTCTTTATGCAGTTTTTTTTTTCATAACCGCAGATCATGTGGATTGTTTTGTAATAGATCCTGTGCAGCCAGAAGGAAACCATGCTGTTGCTCCTTCGGCAGCTGCAGGATGCAGCCCGTGGCACAGTCATCATAAAGAAGGTAATAATTTATTGATAAAAATTACAGAAACTTGTCTTGAATTTTATTAAGTGGAAAGTGGAATTCGTTTGTTTAAACTAACTCCTCACTTTTCATTTATTCATAAATTATTATTCTTCTTTTGCTTGGGCTGCAGGGGTTTCATTATTTTTGTTTATTTGCCTAGCTAGTCATTCGGTACAAGGCTACAGCTCTACAGTGTGTATGTTCTTTAATCTTTGCAATCCGTGTTGTTTACCTTTGTCCATGAGATCTTTTCTCCTTGCACCCAATCTTTACTCAACATCGTCATAATTATGTAGCTTTTGAACCTTGAACATGTACTGAATCATGAAGCTGCCTTTCAAATGTGGTATCTGATGAGAGAGTATTAAGTGGCAAGATAACACGAATTAATGCCGTATCCATCGATGTAGCCTGTTCCAGGCTTCCAGATAGTCAGGAAAGAGAACAAAAATGCGTACGAAAAATGAGTGGGGGTTTGGGTTGCCTCGGCCCAAGCCCTCACTCACTTTTCACACACAGCTGTTTTTGTTTTCCCGACTATCTGGGAGCCTGGAACAGGCTACCATCAAAGAAGAAGGCGAGTGCGACATAACTTCTTTGCCATTCAATAACCTTAATTCTTTGTTATTAATCCCACTGTCCATGCTATTAATACTGGTCTGATTTTGAACACTTAAATTATTTTTCAAATAGTGTCAGATTATTCTCTCATAGTTCCTTTTAGATGATCAATTTGATATTTAGCTTCAAAGTCTTTTCAGTCATGCAATGTCTTATTAAAGGGCTTCTGTTTTCTATCTAATTTTAAAATGTTCAGTACAATTATTTTTCTTAGTACATGTATTTGATATTTCTAAATTCTTTCTGTTGTTTCTGTTATTAAGCTGACATCAGATTGATTATTTTACAATAGGTCCTGCACAGGCAGAAGCAAGCTTTGCTGATGTTGTTTCAGCAGCTGCAGGAGGGAGTGGCACTGCACACACTCATCACGAACAAGGTCACTACATGTAATAGATACAAATGACTGAAACGAGGTTTCTGGCAGTTACTTAAGGATGCTTGAAATTATAGTTAATCCTTTTTTCACCCAAATAAATATATTCTTCTCTAAGATGATTGTAGTTAGGGTCATGATATCAAGACAAAATTTGGCCAGGGTATTACTTTAAGAACCCATCATAGAATTCCAACATGCATGCACTACTGAGCTTACAATTAATAATTTCTAATAGATCCTGTGCAGACAGAAAGAAGTGGTGCCGATATTGCTTCAGCAGCTGCAGGAACCAGCACACACAGTTATGACCAACAAGGTAATTGATATCAGTCACTGTAAAGACGTTTCTTAAATTCAAACACCTATTAGTAAGTGAAAGTGGAATACATTGTTCTTGGAAAGTCTCTTTCAACCCCAAGCCGTTTTCTAGCTCAAATACCAAAATATAAAGTCTTCGACAAGTTTAGTGTTTGTTGAAATCCATCCATATCTTCTGTACCACAATATATCACAATCATAAAACCAGCACTTGATGCCTTAAACATGTACATGTACATGTAGTAATGGTATTTGAGGTTTTATTTTACATTGGTTGACTTCACCCTTACTGCTAACTGACTGAAAACAGTCATCTGCATACAGCTGCTTATGGGAGCACAGTTTTGTCAATGCAACAGCCTATGGAGTTCTTCAAGGCTCTGTCCCTAGAAATTTTGGTGTTGTGTCTTGTGTCATGTGTCTGTACTTGTTTTGGTATTTCAATTGTGTACAGTGTATTCATATAATTATATTTACCCATCCAGCTGATCAATAAATGCCTAATATTTACCTTGAAAGTTTCTTTGAGTTTATGTCATTGCATCTGTATCTTTCTAATTTCTAAATGTTAAAGAATAAGATTGTCTTTCTTTTCGTTTCCTGCTAGTCAGAAAGTTCTTTATGCAGTTTTTTTTTTCAATCTAATCGCAGTTCATGTTGATTGTTTTGTAATAGATCCTGTGCAGCCAGAAGGAAACCATGCTGTTGCTCCTTCAGCAGCTGCAGGATGCAGCCCGTGGCACAGTCATCATAAAGAAGGTAATAATTTATTGATAAAAATTACAGAAACTTGTCTTGAATTTTATTAAGTGGAAAGTGTAATTCGTTTGTTTAAACTAACTCCTCACTTTTCATTGATTCATAAATTATTCTTCTTTTGCTTGGGCTGCAGGGGTTTCATTATTTTTGGTTATTTGCCTAGTCAGTCGGTACAAGGCTACTGCTCTACAGTGTGTATGTTTTTTTTATCTTTGCTACCCGTGTTGTTTACGTTTGTCCACTGGATTTTTTCTCCTTGCACCCAATCATAACTCAACATCATCATAAAATGTAGCTTTTGAACCTTGAACATGTACTGAATCATGAAGCTGCCGTTCGAATGTGGCATCTGATGAGAGAGTATTAAGTGGCAAGATAACAGGAATTAATGCCGTATCCATCAATGTAGCCTGATACAAATTATGGAAACTTGTCTTGAATTTGTGACACAAGTTTCTTTTTCTCTAAATTACCACTTTATTACACATTAAGACCTAATGGAAAATTACAGAAAGTAATATAATTTATATGGAAGCGACTCAAAGAATCCGAATGGAAATACCAGGCCTAGTTTACAAAAATACTTCACTGGCTAAAACTAAGAAACATGAGACATGAAGGCTCACTGGAGCCTATAATAGACACAAACAAACGCCGGCTTAGTGTGGTCACGAAGACCAAAACGAATCCTGAATCAATGGACTAATAAACAGTAAAATAAGCTCACCCTGGTGGCTGAACATCTTAAGGACACTGTAAGAAATATAAAATGTGTTAACAAACAGAAATATATGTAAGACTAGTTGGAAACACGAAAATTAGAAAGAGAAATACAAAAAGCTGCATCTAAGCGGGAAATTACTGTGGGTTGCGACACAAGCACACGGCTACATGAGAACGGAAAGGCGTACAAATAGCACTCCAAATGCTAACGGTCTCCAAAACACTTAAGTTACAAGCACAGTAACACATTACCTAAAAGGCTGTGGACAGATTACAAAGCGATGACAGGAATTACAGATAAAAAAGTGCAAAGAAAACCAAAACAGCAAACAAAATACAAAACAGCATAAACACGCCATACACTGTCATGTATGCGCCTGTATGGCCTTATCGGCCCCAGGGCCCATGTGAGCGCATGAAATATGCACTCTC
>NC_090892.1:61948872-61956372 GCF_036669925.1 Montipora capricornis | reverse complement strand
CAGTGGCTAAAACTAAGAAACGTGAGACATGAAGGCTCACTGGTCGCGATAATAGAAACAAACAAACGCCGGCCTAGTGTGGTCACGAAGACCAAAATGAATCCGGAATCAACGGACTAATAAACAGTAAAATAAGCTCACCCTGGTGGCTGAACATCTTAAGGACACTGTAAGAAATATAAAATGTGTTAACAAACAGAAATATATGTAGGACTAGTTGGAAACACGAAAATTAGAAAGAGAAATACAAAAACCTGCATCTAAGCGGGAAATTAGTGTGGGTTGCGACACGAGCACACGGCTACATGAGAACGAAAAGCCGTACAAATAATGCTCCAAATACTAACGGTCTCCAAAACACTTAAGTTACAAGCACAGTAACACATTACCTAAAAGGCTGTGGACAGATTAGAAAGCGATGATAGGACTTACCAATAAAAAAGTGCAAAGAAAACCAAAACAGCGAACAAAACTCAAAACAGAATAAACATGCCATACACTGTCGTGTATGCGCATGTGTGGCCTTATCTGCTCCAGGGCCCATGTGAGCGCATGAAATATGCACTCTCACAAATTTTATTAAGTAGAAAGTGGGATTCGTTTGTTTAAACTAACTCCTCACTTTTCATTTATTCATAAATTATTCTTCTTCTTTTGCTTGGGCTGCAGGGGTTTCATAATTTTTGTTTATTTGTCTAGCTAGTCATTTGGTACAAGGCTACAGCTCTACAGTGTGTATGTTCTTTAATCGTTGCAATCGGTGTTGTTTTCCTTTGTCCGTGAGATTTTTTCTCCTTGCACCCAATCTTTACTCAACATCATCATATGTAGCTTTTGAACCTTGAACATGTACTGAATCATGAAGCTGCCTTTCAAATGTGGTATCTGATGAGAGAGTATTAAGTGGCAAGATAACACGAATTAATGCCGTATCCATTGATGTAGCCTGTTCCAGGCTTCCAGATAGTCAGGAAAGAGAACAAAAATGCGTACGGAAAATGATTGGGGGCTTGGGTTGCCTCGACCCAAGCCCTCACTCGCTTTTCACACACAGCTGTTTTTGTTTTCCCAACTATTTGGGAGCCTGGAACTTTGATAATTTAGCTTCAAAGTCTTTTCTGTCATGCAATGTCTTATTAAAGGGCTTCTGTTTTCTATCTAATTTTAAAATGTTCAGTACAATTATTTTTCTTTGTAATTGATATTTCTAATGAAATTCTCTGTTGTTTTTGTTATTAAGCTGACATCAGATTGATTATTTTACAATAGATCCTGCACAGGCAGAAGCAAGCTTTGCTGATGTTGTTTCAGCAGCTGCAGGAGGGAGTGCACACACTCATCACGAACAAGGTCACTACATGTAATTGATACAAATGACTGAAAGGAGGTGTCTGGCAGTTACTTAAGGATGCCTGAAATTATAGTTAATCTTTTTTTTACCCAAATAAACATATTCTCTTCTAAGATGATTGTAGTTAGGCTCATGATATCAAGACAAAATTTGGCCATGGTATTACTTTAAGAACCCATCATAGATGTCCAACATGCATGCACTATTGAGCTTACAATTAATAATTTCTAATAGATCCTGTGCAGGCAGAAAAAAGTGGTGCCGATATTTCTTCAGCAACTGCAGGAACCAGCACACACAGTTATGACCAACAAGGTAATTGATGTCAGTCACTGTAATGACGTTTCTTAAATTCAAACACCTATTAGTAAGTGAAAAGTGGAATACGTTGTTGTTGGAGAGTCTCTTTCAACCCCAAGCCGTTTTCTAGCTTAAGTACCAAAATATAATTTAAGTCTTAGTCTGGTGTTGGTTGAAATTCATCCATATCTTCTCTACCACAATATATCACAATCATAAAACCAGCACTTGATGCTCTAAACAGGTACATGTAGTAATGGTATTTGAGGTTTTATTTTAAATTGGTTGACTTCACCCTTAAGCCGTGGCTACACGAGGGATTTGTGTCTCGTGCCTTTGATGCGAATGTTTTCAGGTTTTGTCGTATCGCCTGTGCGCCAGGGTGGCTACACTTGTGACAAATTTTGGTGACAAATTGAAGGCCCCGCGAATCACATACTTCAAGAGACCTGGGTACTACAAACAGACATTCCTCCTTTAATTTCATTGGCTAAATACTCGTTAGTCGCGACGGAAGCGCGGGCAAAAAGTTGCAGGGTCCAGGCTACACAGGCAACTATCTCTTTTGTCGTGAAAGTTTTAACTCTGGTCACTTTTTTCTTGTGATTATTTCACCTGTTGCGTCGCCAGTTCAAGGGTGGCTACATGTGTGATTTTTATCTCGCGCTGGCGACGCAACAAAGTTTGAAAAAATCGCATCACCAGCACGAGCAAAAAATCGCTCGTGTAGCTGAGGCTTTACTGCTAACTGACTGAAAGCAGTCTTCTGCATACAGTTGCTTATGGGAGCACAGTTTCATCAACGCAATAGCCTATGGAGTTCTCCAAGGCTCTGTCCCTAGAAATTTTGGTCTGTGTGTCTATAATTATTGTCCTTGTGCTTGTTTTGTTATTTCAGTTATGTATTATTCAATATATATTTACCCATCCAGCTGATCAGTAAATGCCTAATATTTACCTTGAAAGTTTCATTGAGTTAATGTCATTGCATCGGTATGTTTCTAATTTCTAAATGTTAAAGAATAAGATTGTCTTTCATTTTATTTCCTGGTAGTCAGAAAGTTCTTTATGCATTTTTTTTTTTTTGTTCAATCTAACTGCAGATCATGTTGATTGTTTTGTAATAGATCCTGTGCAGCCAGAAGGAAACCATGCTGTTGCTCCTTCAGCAGCTGCAGGATGCAGCCCGTGGCACAGTCATCATAAAGAAGGTAATAATTTATTGATAAAAATTACAGAAACTTGTCTTGAATTTTATTAAGTGGAAAGTGGAATTCGTTTGTTTAAACTAACTCCTCACTTTTCATTTATTCATAAATTATTCTAACTTCTTCTTTTGCTTGGGCTGCAGGGGTTTCATTTTGTTTATTTGCTTAGTCATATGATACAATGGTGCAGCTCTACAGTGTGTATGTTCTTTTAATCTTTCCCATCCTTGTTGTTTAATACCTTTGTCCATCGGATTTTTTTCTCCTTGCACCCAATCTTTACTCCGCAACATCATCAACTGTAGCTTTTGAACTTTGAACCTTTACTGAATCATGAAGCTGCCTTTCAATGTGGTATCTGATGAGGGAGTATTAAATGGCAAGATAACACAAATTAATGCCGTATCCATCGATGAAGCCTGTTCCAGGCTTCCAGATACATAGTCAGGAAAGAGAAAACAAAATACGTGTGAAAAATGAGTGGTGGTTTGGGTCTCCTCAACCCAAGCCCCCACTCGCTTTTCACACACAGCTGTTTTCATTTTCCCGACTATCTGGGACCCTGGAACAGGCTACCATCAAAGAGGAAGGCGAGTACGACATTTTGAATTTACTTCTTTGCCATTCAATAAGCTTAATTCTTTGTTGTCAATCCCACTGTCCATAGTTGTCCTTGTTAACTGTAAATCCATTCAAACACAAAACTCAAATCGCGTAATTCACCTTTATCCTTGAAATTTAAACCATAAATTGGCAGAGAAACCGTGAAGTAATCATCCATCCATGACATCCGTGAGGTCATGTTCAAACGTTGCAGGTGGTCAGACTGTATAAACCGCGTGACTATTGCCATTTCGCGAGGGCTGGTTAATAATTCACAGAACTTTATTACAGCAAAATCAATTTGAAACAACGCCTAACATTGAAAACAACCTAAAAAAGGAACTGAGGGTTGAAAAAAAGCTGGGTAAAACTGCATGTTATAACACAGAGGCCTCGTGTTCCCACAAGGACTCTGTGTGCATTTGCCAAAAACAGTGCAACAAAGGGAACTTAGCTGGGCCGCAGGCTCAGCTGTAACACATACATGTAGCTTGAAATTTGGCACAATTATGACCCATTTCAGTTCCATAGCATCATCAACCTTCCATTCCCACATATGCAGGGCTGCAGATATATATTTTTTTGAAAGGACATTGTTTCCTGCTTAGTCACCATTTTGGTCGGACAAAACAAAAATGTGGTCGGACATACAAAAAACAAAAAAAAAGTAAAATGGAAAAAATAAAAGATGAATACAAATAAACATTTTGCTATTTTGAAAACTGGGTCCTCCCCAGATGTCTTAATATGTCTTTATATTAGACTGGAATAGCTGGCGACGGTTTTATTTGTTGAACTGGACTCTAGCCTCTCCCTCCCATTTAAGAAGTCAGTGTCATTGTCATTTGGCAACTTGTGACTTAGACCTGGAAAACAAAAACAGATATGAGAGAAAAAGGCTGATATGATTAGTCATTAAGGCAAAAGGTCATTAGTGTGTCTGGTATATGTGGAACTGATATTTGCAACATGACTAAAGTGACTTCAGAAAAACTAATGTTTCATATGGCACGGCACGGCACGGCAGCCTTTTTCCCTGACCCAATAGGTCAACATTTACTTTCCTAAGCCTCCCTTAAAGAGGTCTAGTGAATTCTTTTAGCTATGGACTATTACCTCATACTTGTTAGACTTGCATGCGACAAGCCATGACACAGCCCCCGCTAGGATTTTAGGCCTCGCCCTAAGTGCAACTGCTCTAAGGCAGCAGTTGCACTTTGGATTTGGCAGCAAAGTTTAACCTTGTTTTCAAAATTTCTCCCATAATTACCTCAAATAAATCCAACAACTTGTTAAACGATGGACATATATCTTTCACTTTTTTATGGGACCGGATAGGTCAACATTTAATTCCCTAAGCCTCCAATAGAGAGGTCTAGTAAATTCTTTTGGCTATTGACTATTACCTGATACTTGTTAGACTTGCATGCAACAAGCCATGACTTGGGGCCTGTTTACATGAAGGGAGGGCTGACCGAGCTACTCTGCGTGGGCTAACTTCTCATACGTTTCTTTAGAAAACGCTTGAAGCATTTACATGCTAGGCAGGGTAGCCCGCCTACCCGGGGGCACCCTGTCTACATGCCCGGGGCACTTGGATCGCTTTTTACCATGTAAATGGTTGGTGCCGGGCTATCCCGGTTAGCCAAGGTGAGATTAACCGCAAAAACATTTATAAACATGGTTGCGCAAGGTGAGTTTTTTCGTAGTTACCATTTGCCAGTGTTATCTTCCGAACAAAATGACAGTCAATCTGAAGAGATCAATGTAGTAGATGAGTCTCAGGCGGAGAACAGATTCATGCCCATGCAGGAAGCTGAAACAAGATGTGAAAAAACCACTGTTACCGAAACAAAGTCACAGCAATCAAAGAGGAAAGCAAGTACAACTTCAGTTTCTATCAGCATGGGGAAGTCAAGGAAGTTTTCTTGGACTCCCGAGTCAGTCGAGGCTCTTCTGAAATACACCAAAGAATTTAAAACTAAATGTGAATTTAGCGGAGTAGACTTTGAATCTGACCTTCAAAGCTTATACACTGAAGTATGCTGGTGTATGGCGATCGACAACTCGGAAGATTTTGGGCCAGAAGTGGTAAGCTTACCAGGAGCAGAGGTCAAGGACTTGGACACCACAGAATATAACGCGTTGAAGAAGAGGATGGACGAGGAAAAGGCCAGAGTAAGGAAAGGATATGAGAGGATCAGAGAAAAAATAAAAAGTTTGAGACAAGCTTATCGTGCTGCTGTCAACAGAGGAACACGGAGTGGAAGTGGCAAACTTGATAATTTTGACCACTAACCGAGATATGGGGAGGCTCACCCACAACAACATCACTCCCATTTGGAATCGATGGAGATACCATTGGTGAAGAGACAGACACTCAGGATCCAAAGGCTGATCATGAAGGTACATCTTTATAATACTCTTTCGTAATGCTATAATTATCACTATATACTTTAATATAAAAATAAAATTCTCTTTTGCTATTTAACTATTTTTTTTTTTGCGTATGAGTGTTACGAAAAATAGCATTGCGTGACTAGCGTTACTTTCTAGAGGCGTCGCGAGAGTTACGAGTTTGTTTATTTTTAGGTTCGTTTCTAAATCGGTGTGTTTTGTAATCTTTCTATAATTAGAGTGATTACTATTTTAGAAAGTTCTAGAAGTTTATTGTCAGAGTATATAAGTAGACGAGTCTAAGCGGAGTTTTTTTAACTAGTTTTTCACAAGCGAAGAGAGTTGGCGTTAGCCGTGTTTAGTCAAGTGTGACAGAAGCAGTGTTTATTCAAGTTGGCGGTGGCCGTGTAAGTTTATCGAGTACGTGTTGTTAAGAGTCTTACTTCGTGGAAACTACGTTCATTTTTTGGAATAAATCTTCTTGTTGTTGTTCCGACAACCCTGCGTTCAGTTTAGTTTGCAAGCTACCTTTCCTCAAAACATTCGAACTCGTAACAATGAGCTAAGGCAGAGGAGACAATTATTTCTTTATTCAAGGGAGGTGACAGTATTCAATCACTTGGAGGTAAGAGGGGATAGATATTAAACAGTGGCTACAATATTGCAAAACCTTTTTTAGTTAGTAGTTGTAGTTTATTAAAAAACTCTCTTGCAGTAAAACAACTGAATTAATGAGTACTTTTTACAATCTTAAGTTATCTATAATACAATAATTTACAAGTATAACAATACTTGTGGTACTATCAATTGAGTCACATAAGATATCAAGAGTCATGTAAAATATTTAAAAGTAAAGAAAGTTTTCTACTCTCTTAGTCCTACAGGCCTGCTTGTTCCGGAAAAGATAATACTTTTGTGTTTCTGTCTTAAGGGATAGTTAGGCACGTCCAAGATTGGACTGGGGAGCAGATGATGCAAAGGGTGGCTGGGGGACTTCATTTTCGCCATATATTTGTAGCACAAGTGTACTCTTCTATCATCTAACCTATCTAGATTACCTAATTGTAGTGCATGAGCGTATGACTCTGCTTCGGGGTAAATTATGGTAAGTGCCCTTTTTTGCACTCGCTCTATGGCTTCGGACAGATAGGCAGGAATGTCCTGCCAGACCGGTACTGCATACTCCAAAACTTGCCGAACTGAGGCAAGGTATATCCTCAACATGTTGGGTTGGGACACCCTGGCTCTGCCCAGAACTCTAAGTGAATATAACTTCTTACAAGCTTTCTTAATAATGTGATCAACATGAGAGTTCCACTCCAGGTCATTGTCCATAATAACTCCTAAGATCTTGTAGGTATTGACACTATTGATGACATTGCCGCCAATTATTATGGGATTAATGAGACAATTAGAGTTGCGTAGGAAATTAATATGCATTTCTTTACACTTAGTTGGATTGAGTCTCATATTATGAGCAATGGTAAAATTATGAATGTCTGAAGCCACCACATTAAGTAACATAGGGGAGTTCCTTGAAATTATTTCGAGAGCACTGGTATCATCGACGTATTTGATGCGCGGCCGCCAGTCAGAGAGCAGTCTGTTTGTCATCACCGTTGACAGGATCAGGGTTTTCTT
>NC_090892.1:61926372-61943872 GCF_036669925.1 Montipora capricornis | reverse complement strand
TTAATTTTATTAGCATAGCCTGTTCTGTCAGTAGTTGTTGTTAGTGCATATCTCCGACAAGATATGTAATTACAGTGAGCCTTTATTAATGCATGAAGTGGAACTTACATAGACCTGCTTTTTGATTTATTAAAACACGAAGGGGCTCTGACAGGTAAAAAAACAAAAGAAACAATATCCTTCTTAAGGGAAAAAAACATATTATGTCTGTTGTGTTATTCTTTGTAATGTGTGGAGCGAGAAAGCATTTTGAAATTTGTAGTAGTGGGAAACTTTGTCACTTTGGAGTGAGTCTTAAATTTTTATTTTCATGTAAAAATCAAAAACTCACCAGTCGTTTAATATTTTATGGTATCCTAGATGTCATTTCAACTTATGATAACAATAAAATATAATAATTACATCATTCAATTTACGATAATAACTTCGAATGTTCAAAATATTAACAAAGATATTCTATTGCAGTTGTCATACCCAGGACCAGCTATGGGCCTCCAGCTATTGGCTAA
Source organism: Montipora capricornis (assembly GCF_036669925.1). Taxonomy (NCBI): domain Eukaryota; kingdom Metazoa; phylum Cnidaria; class Anthozoa; order Scleractinia; family Acroporidae; genus Montipora; species Montipora capricornis. The sequence goes on along the minus strand of NC_090892.1, from coordinate 61,943,363 downwards.
ATAGCAGGGAACGTTGGCAGCAGGGCGTTCTCGGTGCTCTGTAGCAGAGAAACCGGATTGTATGGTCAATGGCACATCACCAGATTGTATGCGGAAGAATCAATTGTTGGTCAATGGATAGTATCACTGACACATAGCTGTCACTGCAGGGCAACCAACATATCGTCCAGGTCTGTGGCACATCTGAGCACCACTTGGGTTCAGATATGGAGGTCCAGAGAGATAGACCAGTGGGGGCACGACACCGACTGTCTTTATTACTGTGCAAGGCGTTTGTGTAGGGTGGGAAGGAAGCCCTGTCAATGGGATGAATGCGACGGTGGCAGGCCTAAGAAGCTGGAAGCTGCTAGGGGGAGTCGTACACACAGGTGGCTCATTTCTGATGGTCGTAGCATTGCTGAAGATCTGGGCAATAGCAGGCTAAGGCAGCATTGTCAGCGTCCAGGCTGCCCTATTTAGGGAGAGCACAGCCTGCCGTGGAAAGGAAAGCCCCTAGAAAAGGTGGGGTCAACAAAGCTTGCCTAGAAGCTATCCTGGCTGGTTCACCGCTGAAGTTGAGCGGCGCACTCAAGCTGCCGCGAAAGCATTTGGCTCCTTGCAGAAGCGCTTATGGTCTCAACATGATGTCAAGCAAAAGACGAAATTGAAGGTCTACAACGCTGCCATCTTGCCACCTCTGCGTTACTCAGTAGAGTCCATGACCCTCTATCACTGCCACATCAAAAGGCTGCCCAGATCCCAGATCCGCCACCTGCGCCAGATACAGGGGATACGATGGCAAGATCGAGTACCTGATGTTGAAGTCCTCAGAAGAGCAGAGACACCAAGCGTCCAAGCTCTCGTCACAGCGTTACAACTTCGCTGGGCTGGATATGTACGGCGAATGCCAGACTCAAGGCTGCCAAAGGCAGTACTCTATGGCGAGCTCAGTGAAGGGAAGAGAAAGCAAGGTGGACAGAAGCTACGCTGCAAGGACGTGCTGAAGCGGCACATGAAAAATGCCAATGTCAAGTCTGAAACTGGGAGCAAGATTCTTTGGACAGAAGATTCTGGAGAGCCACTGTCAAACAGTCAGTGAAAAGCATAGAGGAGAAGCGACAGCTGGAATACCAACGTGCTCATGAAAGAAGACATTCCACTGCAACATTAGGAAATAATGTACGTAGTCGCTGCAACAAGATCTTCCGCTCACGGGCGGGCCTGGCTGCAGAGAGATTCAGAGATTCTGCCTCACCTAACATAAACAGTCGTCATCACCTGCGATGGACTGCCGAAGTAAGGAAGGAACAAAGGATTGCAGTTGTATGAAATATGAAGGGGCATGCTGTATTACTTTGATTAACATTTACACTTGTGGTGTATCTTTGTAAGCCTGAGGCTTATTTTCTATTCTGGAGGTGTGGGATAAGGAGTAAGAGGTGTTTTCAGTACCCTTGTATTTCTTTGTTTTCATGTAGTATTCAATTAAAACCTTCAACAATAGCTACGGATCAGCTACAAACTCGCATTTAGTTTTGTCACATTAGCTATGTTGAAATTTTCAGTAGAATGATGATATTTTTTAATCACATACAACATTGTCTCTTACAGTATGCCTTGGTTTGATGTCTTACTTGGTATATTACAGGTATGAGTTTTAAATGTGAGTTTGATGATGCATTTCCTCAAATAAAAATTAATGCAACAACCCCCCCCTCCTCCCCCCCCAAAAAAGGATACTAATAATCTTGCACCTCACCCCTCAGTTCCAGAATAGACCGGCTACAAAAGTTCACTTGAACATATGTTGATGAATAAAATGTTTATATTGTCACTGTGGAAGGTGCTCTTTGTACATGGCAGTAATCAAATTCCTGACATAAGTTCCCTCAGCGCTATTGAACGAATATAGACGGTCTGCTTCAGTGTTGGGCTGGGTGAGTTTGTCTTGTGCAATCTGCCGGGCCACAATATCATCAACAGTAACACCTTTCATTTCACAAATATTATGAAGAACAAAACAGGCATACGCAATGTTTGGAACAGACTTCAATGCCACGTCAAGGCGCTTGTTCAAAACTTGCCACCTAGCTTTCAGTCTGCCAAAAGCACACTCTATGAGGTTCCTTGCACCTCTCAGTATATTGTTGAAAGTGACCTCTTCATTGTTGTGTGGATTGGGAAACTCCTTCATGCAACAAGGAAGCAAGGGGTAAGCAGGATCACGTAACAATATGACCAGTACTTTGTCATGGCCTGGTAATATTTCTTTGTACAACATAGCGGGTGTTTCCGCTTTCACTAATTTGTTTATTCTAGAATTTGCAAAACACTCTGCCATCATGAACACAGCCTGGCCAGCGGACATCAACATCCATAAACAACCCTCTCCAATTACATGTACCCTGCACATTCAAAGTATATTTCATTTTGTAGCTAAAATAATCGTGGGGGTTTTCTAAAGGCTGCATGATCGGAATATGCGTTCCATCAACGCAACCAAAAGCCTGTGGAAAGCCATGTTTGTTTTCCATGTGCTTGACTTGCTCTCTCATTTCATCCTCCGTAGCAGGTAACTTTATGCAGGTTGGTCCCAGTGTATTAACTAGCGCATCACACACTTTATGGACAATCACTGAGGCTGTACAGAGTGCCACTCCAAAAGTATTGGCTGTCATCATTAGGGACCCTTGATCCTTTAAATAATACAAAGTTATTCCGAGCTGTTTCACCACTGTTAACACATCCAGACCCCGTGGACTTCTGTTGGGTTGAAGGTAATGTTGTAATTCGTCAGCAACTTCCATGAAGGTTGGTTTGCCGGTCCATTCGAAAGTTCCTCTTCCATTCTGCTTCAGGTAGAACACCGTTGAACAGGTTTTACCACCACTGATTGTTCGGCCTGGATTTCTCCATGGTCTTCCACAGCGGCGAACAACCCTCCTTCGAACGTGGCGTAGCTTAGCTAGAGCAACGTTATACTCTAGGGCATCTTTTAATGTTAACTGCCTCTGGTGATTACTCTAAATCAGCAAAGTGCAGAACAACAGCCCTATGCACTGAAAAGACGCCGCTAGTAAAATAAGCAAAAAAAAATCAAACTTGCCGCGAAAAAGTTTTTTTGGTCGGCCATTTTGTTTGTTTTGCTTAGCGACCGCTCAAAAGATTGCCCACGCAGCCCACTCGCTGTCCCGGTTAGGTGAGCTGTATTTAAAGGCGGCTCTGTTTCAGCCCCTCTAGCCGGGTAACCCTGTTAGCTGGGGCACCCTCCCTCCATGCAAACAAGCCCTTAGGCTTTGGTCGGACATCAGTAAATTTTGTTCGGCCAGTGTCCGATAACCGCCTGTTATTTGCAGCCCTGCATATGGTTCAGGTATGGCCCAACCTTTCCCATATCATTCCCATACTTTTTCAAGTGGAAGGATAGGATTTTTTTTTACAATGGCCAATGATGCATTTCAGTGTATTTTATATAAACTTAATTATTAGCTGTTTTCTTTTGTTTTACAGTAGTTTTAACTAGTGATTGTTTTTTTTTTCCACTTTTTGAGGTATCAAGGACGTTCGCGCGAAAATTTTCCCACTTTGAAATTTGTTTCATTTCTAGCCTGAAGTTAGGTCACAAATTGCTTATTCCAAAAATGAAAAAAAAATTGGGGGTCACTGACTTTGTTTCGGAGAAGAAGGCAAGGGAAAAATGCCCTAATTTCGATAGATGGGTCATCATAACGAGATGTAGCCTCATCTACTCATCCGTCGAAATTCATAAAAATAATATGTTAGAGTGAAGGTTTCTGTGCATAGAAATAATATAGAAGTGGGTTTTTTAGATAGTTGCGTGCTGCTAGGGATGTCCTAAATAGTACAGTTAATCCTCAACGAGCGCTTCGGGAATTCTGGACACAAGGAAAGAAAAATTTAGAGAAAGATAACTCCTTACATTGTGATTGTTTTCATTTCAACATATTCTGTGTATTGTAAGAAGAGTAAGTGATTCATGTCTCAAACTATAGGAGTCACCGATGACCTAAAGGAGTAAAATCGATGTGATGTTGCGAAGTTCTTGGAAAATTTCGTTTGTCACGATTTTGCGTGACCTGTCAGAGAAGGACGGGAACCCAAGACAGGATCGATCGATGAAAGGTTTTTGTTGAAAAGAAAACTTACTCGAGCGTAGCAACAAAGTTTCAAGCAGGCGTTATCTTTATTTGGTTAATGCTTTATATCATATCTCTCAATTGCCTTCTTGCTCATCTTCTGGAGTGTGGTTTTTGTGAAATATAATTTCTGGCTGTTTCCTCGTAGGTCTGCACTATTCCAGAGAATTAGGAAGGGAAGATCATTTTTCTGTATTTTCATGAAAGTAAAGGAAAAGAACTTCAAAACCATGCATTCATTTTGAACTAAGCAGTTCGTAGCGTAATAAAAACATTTTACAAAACCAACCCCATGAAATTTACGCAACGTCCGAGACTAAAACTAACCTTACTCGAGGTTTCAAATTTTCAGCCACTACTCGATTAGTGGCCTATTCCAGCCGCCCGGTCCTTTCTCTTTAACATTTCATGATGAATTAGAAATAATGTGCCATTCTTTAGCCAGCCTGTAGATTTTTCCCCGGCGTTTTTGTCGTCATAAGATCTTAACTTATTCTTGAAGTAATGCGTGACATATTACAGTCGCGTTACCTGCCCAGTAAAAGTTGTGCACGAACAATTAGCGCGAATGTCCTTAATGTGCATCCACTGTAGCAATTGAGATTGTTTCAATGTAACAGTATGTTGTGTTGTTGGTTTTCCAATAGATCCCGATCAGGCAGAAGCAAGCGATGTTTCTGCTTCAGCATCTGCAGGATTCAGAGCACACAGTCATCTCAAGCAAGGTAATTTATGGCACACAGTTACTGTAAGCATGAGGTACATGAAATTCAAATGTAAGTGGAAAGTGGAGTTCATGTATTTAAGTCCACTCAGTCTCTTTCAACCACAGGCTTACACTGTATGTGCCTGCCAGCGGCAGTCTTTGAAGTGGTAATACAAATCTGTCCAAATCTTCTCCACCACAATAATATCATGAAACCAGCAGTCGACGGTCTGCAAATGTATTAATCGTACGAGAGGTTTTGCCTCAATTTTTTTTACAGTAATATCATTGCAACAACCTGTGGAGTGCCTCAATTACAGGAGCCTTTGCTCACAATGACTAGATCTCCCAGACACCTTAACTTTAGAAGCTATAAAGTCCCCTTTTCTCGTACTACATACCATCAAATGTATTTCTTCCCGAGGACGATTCGCGATTGGAATAAACTACAAGATTCTGTTGTGCTGGACCCAAGTCTAGAAACCTCTAAGAACCGGAGTTGGGACTATCTTCTTGGTAGATGCTGACCAAATGTTCTTTTACTAAGACATTGTTTGATTTTTACACTTGCACATTCATTTCATGTTAATACCTGCACTTCTTATTTCTTGTAAACTGCATGCTCACGAGAATCTTCTTATGAGAAGGAGGTAGGCTGCATGACGAGAAGAAGAAGAGAAGAAGAAAATAACCAGCAGCAATTGTTAATGACAAACTTTAAAGTGTATTTGACTGGCCATGACAGTCTGTTATCATTAACCCATTGACTGACTTCTGGGAGACTTACCCTTACTCTGTCTAATGCCAGGCAATTTTACTTATCAACTTGGGGCGCCCCAGGGTGCACTGGGAGTCAATAACCTACTTGACTGCTTGAGATAAGGGTGGGTTTGGAGGAGTGGATGTGTACTGCAGAACAGTGTACTGCTCATGAGGAACTGATATCTTGTGTTTAAAAGTAAGGAAGTATCTTGCTGTCTGAAAAGTTTTATGAACTCGGTTTCATGGCAGGCACAAGGTTAGGCAGATTAGTCTTAGACTTGATTTGCTAATGGACTTATATATTTTGTGTCATCAACTTTGCAAGGTGTGAGGTGTATTACTTTGGGACTTACCTTGTTGAAAAAATCTTGGGTTTACTAGCCAGGAGGGACTCTCTCAAGTGAATTTGTTTTCGCGAGATTGCTGAATCTAATCCCTTCAAAGCAGCTGTCTAATTAAGAAGACTGGTGTTTGTTTTCGAATAGATCCTGTGCAGGCAGAAAGAAGTGGTGCCGATATTGCTTCAGCAGCTGCAGGAACCAGCACACACAGTCGTCACAAACAAGGTACAGTAATTGATACCAGTCACTGTTAAACTCAAGTAAGTGAAAAGTGGACTTCTTGTTGAGGCATTTATCTCATCTAACTCATCTATCGCCCCTAAAGGGGTGCGGCTTCCTTAATAACTCTCTGCCACAACTCGCAATTCTCCATATCAGTTGCCAGATCTTCCCTCTATATATCCGAATCCCTTGATAGAATCTCCGGAATCGCGAGTCTCCGACGTGACATGGCCACGGGGCCTCCAAAGAAGCAAGGAGTGTACCGACTCCCCCGTAGCCCTACGGTATTACATGTACTAACAGAAGTGTAAAAAACGAAACTTGCCATTATCTGTGTATGTAAATATTGTGTTGTAACATGCCAATTTAGGTGGGGGTACACTTGAATTTAATGGAATTGTGAGAGGTTTAAAGAAGGGATAAAAGAAAGAAAATTATTATTGGAACACCAACAGACATTTGCCCCCAACCCAAGAGCACACCAGGTTGATATAGGACTCTTTGGGTGCCTATATCAATTTTTAACTTCAAATTCTAATTTTTAAACTACATCAAATCTTAACTAGTTCATATTTCTCCAAATTTCACTACCCTTTTGAGAAAAACTAGTGCTAAAATGTCCTCCCAGATATACTTAAAAATCATTAAAAAAAATTAAAAATACCCTAAAACATTGATTTGTTTTGAGTATAGGGTTTTTGTTTTGCTTGAAACGCGAACGAGATATTTCCATTAAACCGATTTTAAGTGGCGTGAAAATGGCTTTCAGGTGTGCCCCCGCCTTAACTACAGAAGATTGAAGTGATGTTCGCAGTTATCAGGACAATTTAAGGATTATTGTCTATATGAGCAGGGGCCCGTTTCTCGAAAGACCCGGTAACTTACCGTGCCCGGTAAGTCACCCGGTAATTACCCGATACGTTTTCGGGTGTTTCTCGAATCTCCCGTTAATTTCGATCCCGTTATTTTCCCCGATGACTTTCCCGGTAACTTACGGGAGCTTTGGAGCTCCCGTTACTCTCCCGTTAAAGTTTACGGGTAACATAATTTTGCTGCATCAAAACAAAATGGCTGCCGAAGACGGACTTTTGTTACGTAGTTTGTCGGCCAAGAACATACCAAGGGAGGCCTGTACTGACCGATACAGAAGTCGTTGAGAGGCATAGGTTGTCAACAGGAAGATTAAATTGGCTGATTGAACGGTGTATTGTAAAGAAGATCGATCTAGAGTAGAGAGACAGCAATTCGCGGAGACTCAGGTAAACCAATACAGGCTAATAGTCAAGACATACCCACCTACTTTCGGTGCCGTAAAACTACAGATGTTAATATATTAAACTTCGATGGAATCGGCAATAAAGCAAGCCTTGACTTAAGCACGGACTGCGGTTTGTTTTGGCGTGCGGTCTACCTTTTTTCACATCTAAATTCGCAGCACCCAGAGTCTTAATAGGGAACAACTAGCTGCAGCATTTCCAGCAAAAAACAAATGACGTGTTGTTAAAAAAAACATACAAATAAATAAATAAATGGGATGCAAACTACTGGCAGGGAAAATTTGGAAAGGAGAAGCGATCGCCCATCACCTGATATTGAGTAAAAAACAAAACACACCCAGCGAAATGCTGCGTGTTTGTCTGAAACAGCAAAGAGGAAATTGTCTCCTTGTGTAAGAATAAAACATGCTTGTGTTCGAGAAAAAAAGGAATTATTATATGGACTCAAACTCTACAAAACCTATCAATTAATGCTCATCAAACAACGAACTTCTTTGCGTACGTTGTTCTCACGGCGGTCCGCTTTATCTCTGTTTTGTTTTGGTGGTGTTCAAGTGTGACAATAAATTCATGTTTATAAATATTTCAAGCAAATGTGACCGTATTTTACCCTATAGCTGGCTTTCCCAGAGTGACTGGAGCAATTGATGGCTCTCTCATTCCTATCTGGCGCCCAGACAGTGATGAACATCTCTCTGTTTGCCACAAGGGTTCTCATGCTATTAATGTGATGACAGTGTGCAATGCTCACCTGTCATCTACAAATTTTGTTTGCATATGGCATGGCTCTGTACATGATTCAACTATTTTTAATGCCAGCTACTTGCAAGCATGTATGGAGGGTGGAGGAGGTGGGAATGGGTGGCTCCTGGGAGACTGTGGGTATGCAATCAAACCCTACAGGTACCAGAAGGCCCATACAAAAACGAAGAACACCACTAAGAGGGCCTTTGGCCTGTGGAAGACAAGATTCCCCTCCTTGATTACTCTGGTGGGCAGTGCAAAGCAGCAAATTTCTGCCTGGCCTCCGTTACTCAATAGCTTCTACATAACTTAAGCCCAACTTAACTCAAAATATTTTCTTTTGTTTAAGATAAATCTAAACACCAGAGAGATATTTGCAAAGCTAATGAGAGGCATGAGTTAATTTCAACTATAACGGAACAAACTGTTTTGAACTTTTTTGCAATGCAGAGCAGTTTGGTAGGGATCACCTCGGTTAAAGACTTGATCATTGCTTCTTGCTAGCTAGGCCTTGAAAGTGACAAAACATGGAGAGAGTTTTGTTAAATTTACTGTGCATTGAAACCAATTTTCAAGGAGAACATGGAGAAATGTATTTGCCATAGATGGAAAGATTCAACTTTGCAGTGAAAAACACTTGGAGTGAGGTGCACTCTAACAGTAACATTAATTTTATTGGGTCACTTTGTCCAAAAGCCACTCAACAGTCATCAGGTGAGCTCATTTTAAATGACACTGCAAAAAAGGGAAACAGTAAAGGGGCTTTCATTTATTAGCACATGAGGGGGGGGGGGAGGGGGTAATGTTATTTTGGAAAAGTATTAAGGGGGTTTGTCATATATTGAGCAGCCTTTTGAGTGGGGTTGATTGAAGTGTTGGCTTTTCCACTTCATTTCGCTGACTTCAAAGCTGAATGTACATATTAGAAAAGATTTATAATATTACACCCATTTTCCTGGCCATTGGAAAAAGTTTTCCCAGTTATGGGAACTGTTCCTGGGAACAGGGAAATGCCTGTATTGGGAAATACCTGTAATGATTAACTCTTAATGGTCTGGACATGGAAATGCACCGCCCTTCGTATGAAGTTTTAAAAGTGACCGATGCCATATATTTTACTTTTTGTGATGGTATGCAAGCTGAACAGGGGCGTAGCGACCATATACGCACATACCCACATGCGTACCTCCAAAAATCCAAAAAATAAAACATTATATTATATTTATTTATTTGATATTTCCATTGTAAAGGGAGAGGTCTCTCCCTTTTCCTGTAGCCACATTTACCGTGGATAATGCACTCGTCTACTAAACACTTGTATCAGTAGTTCCAAAGGTTGACAAGTAAAAAAACAAAGTTACTGCGAGTGAATAGTTGGCATTTTTTTCATGCTTTGATTTATGAAACTTACCCCCGAAAACATGGGAAATGGCATTTCTGAGGCCCTAATAATAACAATGTTCTGGGGAGCATGCCCCCAGATCCTCCCTAGAGGCTCATGCAGAAAGCGCTTGTTTCACTGCACCTTCCTGTGGGTACCTATTAAAACGGAATAACCCTGCTACGCCTCCTGCTGAATTGTTGCTTCTAAGGATATAGATGATTATTGTGTTGAAAACGTTGAATATAAGCATTAATGCTAATAACACATGAATGCCGTTTTCAAAATATCAGTTCCATTTTTACCTTAATAAAGGTGCCACAAATGTAATAATATAATAATCTTACTTCCAGCTGGGGGTTTACCAAGTGTCTTTGACTTGAAGGAGTCACAATAAATCAAGGATAGAATTATCCCACAAACTAATAAGTGATCAGGTACTAATTGATCCCTTTTAGCAATGTCTTTTAAAATCTACTACACCCTTATGATAAATAACTATATAATTAAGAATATTATTTTGGTTTCATTAAAAAAACGTGATTTTTTTTTCAAATAGTATATCTTGAGAGTGTTCGCATATATAGTGAACCTGAGGTAAGACGGAATTCCTCCCGACGTACCTGTCGAGATAAAATTGAAAACAGATGTTCTTGAAGAGAATTCAAAACGTCTGATAATGCTAAACGATGACTCAAAGACATACCTCCTTCCACTGGTTCGCTGTACGCAGCAATCTACTACTTGTATTGAATCGAGATCGAGAATTTCGCTTAACCTCGTTGTAACATTTTCTGAGCTTCTATTACTCCAAAAGAGCGTTGCTTCCCAGCAAACTAAAAGTGTTGCTAACAAAAAGCGTGAATAAAAAAAATCCTGCCATCTAAACACCCTTTGCAAAATTTCTCCCGCCAATGAGGTGTAAAAAGTCGCCTTCACTGCTAGAAGGTGTAAAAGGAACGATGGAAGGTCATCACTGCGAACGCCACCTTTGTTCACATCACAGCGCTCGGTTGGGAAACTGGATGCTACAAGCTCTACGGATCTAGTGCCAAGTCATTCTCCTTCTTTTCACGACGAGCGTGAAGTGCACGCAAGAGGCTGGTAACTCCCGGTTATTTTATCGGCCCCGAAAAGTACCGGGAAAGTTTACGGGTGCTTCGAGAAACACTCTTTCGGTCCCGATAAAGTTTCCCGGTAACTGTCCTGGTAAGTTCACGGGCCCGGTAATTACCGGGATTTTCGAGAAACGGGCCCCAGGTGTCTATATGAGACAGTATATTGCTTAAATTGTCCTGCTAAGTGCAAGCATCACTTAAATCTGTCATCTACAACCCGCACTTCAAATAAACATTTCTTTCCTGCATGCCCATTAACTGTTCTCAAAAAGAATCATTTGTCTAACGTTTTTTTAAAATATGGTGTTCATTCCGCTGCTTTCTTGCAAAAATTGGAACTTACTGCTTAAAGATTATGTTGTTTTCTCGTATAAAACCCTCTCCACGCGGCAATGTCACTTTTACGAACTCCCAGCAGTCTTTCACTCAATCTTCAAACTCCGCTCTGACAAGTAAACATAAACATTTTGCTAGATTATCTTCAAAAACCAGCTGATTATGCTACCAGAGCGCAAACAAATATTCTAAGGTCCTTTTTGATTTGTTTAAGTTTGGAATTCACTAGATTACTCTGCTAAACAGTATTTGAAACGTCATGCTATCAATATGAAATGGCTTCTCCTCCGCTCTCAATACACCAATTCACCCACTGTTTTAATAATTGTTATTGTCAAAGTCGTAGTTATTTCTGCTATTTTGATACTGATTACCGACTTGCTTTGCTCTCTGATGTGTGATGTCTGATTTTTGAGCGCTTGTTGCACGTGTATTTCTTCTAATAAGGAAATCTTTGCCGAGATCATTGCAGTTTACATTTTGTTTCATTAACATTCAAGTTTCTCACAGAAGACATCATGCTATTTAAAAATTTGCTTCAAAAGGTAAAAGAACTTGTTAAACTCAATTAGATCTCCAATTCGAAGCCATTTAGCTTTGATCAAAAACTGATAAAATTCTTTGGTGGCAAAAGCACTAATGATCCCATACATTCTTTGTAAAATTCCGAATTTTCAAAGGATCATTGCCCAGAGATTATCCGGCGTTCAAATTTTCAGAGATAGCTCATTATGCAATGAACTGATTAGAAAAAAAAATATTCCCCCCTACATCTCTATTAGTTTACTTTAGCTGATCAATTTCTTAATTTAGCTCCATTTATGAACTCTTTTCAATCAGGTGTATCTTACAAACATCAGTCTTAGACTTGTGACATTAGGGCCGTTTATACGAGAGAAAATAAGCCGCGGCTTACTCTGGCTGCGGCTTACATAAGACGCGAACACCCCGTATAAATGGTACAAAATCTACGGCTTTCTCAAGCCGCGGCTTATCTTGGCCTGGGAGTTTATACTCGTATAAATAGTTCCTTTCGCGTATTCGGCTTATTTTGTCTCGTATAAACGACCATATTAGGGCCGTTTATACGAGAGAAAATAAGCCGCGGCTTACATAAGACGCGAACACCCCGTATAAATGGTACAAAATCTACGTTCACGGCTTTCTCAAGCCGCGGCTTATCCTGGCCTGGGAGTTTACACTCGTATAAATGGTTCCTTTTGCGTATTATGTAAGCCGCGGCTTATATTCTCTCGTATAAACGGCCCTATTGTATTGACTTTGCGATGTGAAAGAATTGTATTAGTATCGAACTGCAATTTCGGTGAAAAATCTTGATGACTATTTCTTAAATGGCGTTTGTTTTTTAAATATTGCTTAATGTTGGACCTTCAGTGGTGTCAAAATTAAGAACACAATAAGGTTAAGGTTAAAACAAAATAAACACTACAGGCAAACCTCTTTTAAAATTATTTTTGTGTTTTGCAGATGTACCATATTCCGCCAATAATATTACAGAAAGGATCCGTCAGCTCTACAGTACTCGTGAAAGATCTCTTCTACCTGTTCCATGGCTTGATGACTTCAGCTTTCATCTAGATGATATTTTTACCAAGTTAAAGATTGTGGGCAAAGAAAGGACAAGGGGAAAATTGACTGATGAAATCACAAACATGACAGCAATCTTTAGAGGACACAAAGATTGTGAAAAGCCACGGACTGTTTTAATTGAAGGACACCCAGGCATGGGAAAGACGACCTATTGTCAGAAATTGGCATATGATTGGGCAATGAAAGAAGAAAAATGGGACAAGTCTTTTCCCGAGATTGACGTTCTGTTGCTTTTGAGGTGTCGTGATATCAAAACTGATATTTGGGAGGCCATTGATGACCAAATTCTTCCTGATGATGTTGACAAAAAAGTGAAGGAATGGTTCTTCGAGTTCATTGGAGAAAATCAGTCCAAGGTTCTGTTAGTGCTTGATGGACTCGACGAAGTGGATTCCAGAGAGGTTGGCATGTACATCAACCTTTTGGAAAGTAAAGTTCTACCCTATTGCCACATTGTTATCACATCACGCCATGAAGCTGGTAAGAAGGTAAGGCGGTACTGTGACACCCTGTGGGAGATTGTTGGATTTACTTTTGAAGATGCGCAGATATACATTCTTAGGTACTTTAAGGGCATGGAGCACTTGGCAGAAGGGCTACTCAAACAGCTTCTGCTTCACATCGGGCAAGCGAGGGACTTAAAAGGGTTGACACGGAATCCTCTCAACACAGCTTTACTTTGCATCCTTTGGGAAGATTTCAAGGGTGCACTTCCATTGGAAAGGACACAGTTGTACATAGAAATTGTGCGATGTCTTTTGTTAAGATATGAAAAGAGGACTGGATCATCGAGTGGCAGTGATGCAGATCTACTGGAAGTTTACAAGGATGACCTGGTGCAGTTGGGATGCATGGCGTTCCAGTGTTTACGTAAACGAGAGTTGTATTTTGACGAGAATGAATTTAAAGGGAGTTCCAGTAATTTGATCAAGTTTGGGTTTCTGTCGATCCAGACCGGTGGCAGCAAGAGGAAACCTTCCTTGCGCTTTGCCTTTCTGCACAAGAGCTTTCAAGAGCTCTTTGCTGGCTTTTATCTTGCTTATCAGATCCTTGATAGAGAGACAGATTGTAAATCAGTAGTGAATGATGAAAGGAACAGAAATGAACAGAAACAAGTGTTTTTATTCATGAGTGGTATTTTGTCCGAAACATCTGAAGAGATGACAGTTTCGTTGGTGAAAAGCATGGCAGAGCTTGCAAGTTCGCCCAATAAAGGAATGAACAAAACTGAAGAAAACATTTTAGCGTTCACATTTGAATGTATATTGGAATGCAAATCTCACCTTCAGTCTAAGTTACTTGAGACCTTGGGACAGAACTTTCTTGTTAAACGTCTGTCTCTGATTTCTAGATGGCCTCTGTCGAACCTTTTTTGTGAATTTCTCAAAGTCAGCACATGCTTGAGTAATTTGTATTTGGGTAGAAAGGGAATTGGTTCCGCTGGTGCTGAATCCCTCTCCAAGGTTCTCAAAGTCAACACATGCTTGACTACTTTGAATTTGAGAGAAAACAAAATTGGTGTTGCTGGCACTAAATCTCTTTCTGAGGCTCTCAAAGTCAACACATGCTTGACTACTTTGGATTTGAGTAGAAACGGAATTGGTGCCGCTGGCGCTGAATGCCTCTCCAAGGCTCTCAAAGTCAACACAGGCTTGACTACTTTGTATTTGAGTGGAAACGAAATTGGTGCCGCTGGCACTAAATCCCTTTCTGAGGCTCTCAAAGTCAACACATGCTTGACTACTTTGGATTTGAGTGGAAACGGAATTGGTGAGACTGGCGCTGAATCCCTCTCCGAGGCTCTCAAAGTCAACACATGCTTGACTACTTTGGATTTGAGTAGAAACGGAATTGGTGCCGCTGGCGCTGAATCCCTCTCCGAGGCTCTCGAAGTCAACACATGCTTGACTACTTTGGATTTGAGTGGAAACGGAATTGGTGTCGCTGGCGCTGAATCCCTCTCCGAGGCTCTCAAAGTCAACACGTGCTTGACTACTTTGAATTGCAGTGAAAACGGAATTGGTTCTGCTGGCGCAGAATCCCTCTCTGAGGCTCTCAAAGTCAACAGATGCTTGACTACTTTGGATCTGAATTGGAACGAAATTGGTGCCGCTGGCGCTGAATCACTGTCTGAGGCTCTCAAAGTCAACACATGCTTGACTACTTTGGATTTAAGTTGGAACAAAATTGGTGCCGCTGGCACTAAACCCCTTGCTGAGGCTCTCAAAGTCAACACATGCTTGATATCTTTGAGTTTGAAGCACAATGTAATCTATGCCGCCGACGCTGAATCCCTTTCTGAGGCTCTCAAAGTCAACACATGCTTGACTACTTTGGATTTAAGTTGGAACAGAATTGGTACCGCTGGCACTAAATCCCTTGCTGAGGCTCTCAAAGTCAACACGTGCTTGACTACTTTGGTTTTGTATGAAAACGAAGTTGGTTCCGCTGGCACTGAATCCCTTTCTGAAGCTCTCAAAGTGAACACATGCTTGACTACTTTGGATCTGCATGATCCCTTTCTGAAGCTCGTTAAGTCAACACGTGCTTGACTGAGTTGGGTTCGATTGGGACTAAATCAGCGATTCTGCCGGAGTCGGATACTAAATTCCTAAGGCTCCACCTAAGGTATCAAGCGTATCAAGTATATTATGGGTGTCAGCTGTATCAAGCATATCAAGCTTATCACGTGTATTCAGTGTATCAGGCATAACCCTGATACGCAGAAAGAGTATTAACCTGGATCGGTCGTTCTAACCTCACTTGTAAAATATGAACTCAAAGACCTCGGCCTCCTAGAAGACTTTAATTGCACTTTAATAGTAAGCTGAGTTACATGTTATGTGGAAATATCGTGCCATCAAGAAATTATCGATTTAGTGTATTAAATATGTTTATACTGCAGTAGAAAAAGGCCAACTATTTACTCAGTGAGTTATGAGTTTCCGATCACTCCTCTTTGTGCTTTATCACGTGAAAAGCATCCACCAAAAACTTAACGTGCTCTGATTTCAACGAGTAAAAAGGTAAAACCGCTCTGCGATCGTTTATGATAATATAGCAACAGCCATTTTTCAAACATGTGCAACTGCTTGCGATCTTCTGGAATCGTCTGTGGTCTTATGGAAACCAGGGTTTAGAAAAGGATTTCCAAAGCAAATGTGAGAAATTAGATCAGTTTGCGATGCGAGGATAACAAAACAGAAGAAAAGCAGTAGTCTTCCTGTCTTTTGTTTTCGTTCCACATCTGTTCAAGTTAATGAGAAAAGTTACGACATGATTGTTTTAATTTATATCTATGAACTTCCAGTGTAAATAGTTTGAAATAACTTGAACTTGAACTATTCCCTGTGGAAGTCGGCGCGCGTAAATATCAACCTATAAAAACGTGCCGTAATATTACAGAACGAGACTACTTCTCGACTGTAAGTAAATGTCCAGAAAACAATAGGCATTCTGCGCGATATATTTTTCTGTGCGAAAGGAAAGAAAATTGTTACGCGTAACTTGCCGTAACACGAAACAACGCAGTCAATTTAACTTGGTGGAATTAGTAAAGGCCAGAACTGACACATCACAACAACGTAACACACCGCAGCAAGTCAGTGGCATCGTAATTAGCTAGAACAATAGGTACCAGGTAATAATAGGACGTAAAAAGCCACAATAAGGGGTACTACGTCAAAACAAACCCTACCAAACCAAACAGGGATGGTCGCACATAACACACAGCAAAAAAAGCCGAGTAAATTGAACTCAAAATAGTGAGTAAATCGTTGCATCCATAGTAACTCATTATATTGAGTAACCTGTAGCAGAAATGTTGAGTAATTTATACTCTCGGGATGGAGTAAGTTTACTCAGGATGAGTTAACTTACTCAGTTGTATGAGTAAGAGTACTCATACATTGAGTAATATTAACTCAAATTTAGAGGTAAAAGTACTTAAGAAAGATGCATCCATATTGACTCTTTATTTTGAGTAGACGGATTATCTACGCATAGATTGAGTAAGACGTATTCTACATTTTGAGTAAAACAGAAATTTACTCACACAACGAGTTTTAATCGGCCGTTCCGAAATTCAGCATAGAACTCGAGTTTCAAATTTTAACTAATCGACAAACTGACACTACCACATGAAAGATCATATTGAGATTGGTCATTTGGCCAAGTATGGTGCTTTTAGGGTGAACAGAGACCACGTTATGGACCTTGAAACATGGCTCAAAATCCATACAGCCGTCTCTAATTTTCATACAGCGTCCCCCAAAACCATATTAACTCTTAAAATTTTTATGATTTCCGTGATACTCTTTAAAATGGGCAAACATTGCCATTTTCATCGCAGCTTCTT